>NW_024706299.1:0-11034 GCF_018977255.1 Callorhinchus milii | reverse complement strand
CACTGCTGTGTGCATTTGGCTGCCGGGTTTCACCCACAAAACACACAACAAACTTGTATGGCGCCCTTCATATCGGAAAGACATCCCAGTCACTACACTTTACAGTATATCCTACATTTCAAATGATGTGATAAGGTGCTATATCAAATGCAAGGATTATTATTATTCGGACCATCTGTTGGGATTTTCTGTTAGGAGTTGGATTCGTGTGTTAGCCTGGCTCAGTACCTGGGCTAGCATCAGTCTAGACTGCCGTTAATGGGTTGAAGGAAGGCTGGGGTCTCCAGTACTGAGTATGGGCTTGTTTCCAAGCGTTGTGGGTCTGTGTGTGTGACTGAAGCTCTTCTCTCCCCCCTCATTCTTCTCACAGGAGGAGTAAGATGAACCCTTTGTGGAACACAGTCATCATCGGGGGTGTGAACAATGGAGAAAGGTAGCCAGGCAACTGAGAGACGGGAATGGGGAGCAGTTACACACTGACTGATGATTGCTTTTTGGTGCAGGTTGTGAAGGAGGTGGTTGTGGGAGGGGGAAGTGCGGAGGTGGTTGTGGGGCGGGGGGGGTGGGAGGGTGTTGTGCGGGAGGGAGGCAGACACTGAGCAGTCACACGGGTCTCACTTGCTATAACCACACTGTTTGTTCACAGTTTCCTGGGGTACGTGGACAAGCTGGGTGTGGCCTATGAAGCTCCAACATTGGCAACTGGCTTTGGGGCTTATCTAGCGCAGGTACACTGTGTGGGTGAAAGCGAGCGCGTGAAAGTGAGCGGGGGAGCATGCAGGCGAGGGCAAGAGCGCACGTGTGTGAAACATACTCTCACTCGTGAGTGTGTGTGTATAATGGGGGTGAGGGAGCGGGGATGTGTGTTTTATGGGGGGGAAGGAGACAGTGTATGTTTGTATATAATTGGGCCAAGGGAGGGAGAGTGTCTGTCTGTGTGTGTGTGTGTTTCTCCATCCCCTGTATTCACACTGTCCTCTGCAGCCTTTGCTGAGGGAAGCAACAGAAGCCAATCCCAACCTCACCAAGGATATGGCCCGAAACTTGATTGAGCGCTGCCTGAAGGTGCTGTACTACAGAGACGCCCGCTCCTACAACAGGGTAAGAGACACAGCCAATCACGCTGCCCCCTCTCCACAGCTCTAACGACTCTAATGGAGTCCTGTAGTGTAGTGCTTGGAGCTCTCGCCTCATAAGCGAGAGACCAGGGTTTGATTTCCAGGTGGGATAGGTCAGGACAAAACTTTAGGCGAGTTCCCTTGCTGCACACAAAGGCACGCACGCATGCCTTTGTTTACCAGCGGTAAGTAAGAACCCACTTTGTTGGTTCGATTGGTAGATCACTTACCAGGGATAATAATGCTCTCAAACATACCCAGTGCTGTAGAGGGACCTGGAGCAGGACCCCTGGCTGACTCTCCTCCCTCATCCTTATATTATATCCTCCCTGTTAGACCCCCCCCCTCTCTTGTATATGTATGACTGCACGCTTTGGTACGTCCTCTTGACGTGAAAGGCATTGTACAGATGTAATTTGTTGTTGTTTCCCTCAGTATGAGATCGCGACTGTGACAGAGGCTGGGGTGGAAATCGAGGGGCCGCTGTCCACAGAAACCAACTGGGACATCGCTCACATGGTCAGGTTAGTGACTGTATTTACACAGCTCCCATCAGGTGGGGCAGCGTCTCAAAGCACTTAACAGCAGTGGTGGAGCCTGGCGGCAAGCTGGGGGGGGGTGACCATAGGCACGGTTGGAGAGGATGGTCAAGTGATCCAGCGTCTTTCACGTCAGGAGGACAGCTCCCAGCACTTCAGGATATACTGTGAAATGTAGTGACTGTTTTGGGTGCCAACGCAGCGGCTGATTTGCACATAGCGACGTCCCCGTAAACAGCCATGAAGTGAATGATTAATTTTATTTGGGGGAGGGGAGGTGGTTTTCGGCCAGGATACCAGAGAGGGAGGACAGAGAGGGGGTGGGTGATAAGAGAGGGGGGGGGGGAAGACTTCCATAATGAACCAAGTCACTGAACCTACTAACTGCACTTCTGTCTCTATTGCAGTGGCTTTGAATAGAAGATGAAAGCAGTGCTGGAGCTGTCATCATGTCTCCCCTCGCTACTCAAGCCGCTACTCAAGAAGCCTCAGAGCTTATCTGTAACCTATAAACTTTTCTTGTTATTTTAAAAGGTGAAGGAAAAATATATGTACTGTAATTTTGTACTTTGTCACAGAGTGAATAAAGCAGCTAGGAGGAAATGTCCCAAATGTTTTTTTTAAATAATCCTTGATACAATTGCATGATCAAGACATCTCAAAGCACTTCATGGTAATGTGAATCCTGTGGGGCTCTGTGGTAAGAGCGGGGGTATGGGACAAGTTGGATAGCTCTTTCAAGAGCAGGCATGATGAGCCAAATGGCCTCCTTATGCTGTAAGATTTATTGATTCTAACTGTGGGTGAATGTGGCAGCCAATTTACCCACAGCAAGGATCCTCACGCAGATACGTGAAGTGAATGGCTCTTTATTGAGAGAGAGAAGTGTTGGCCAGGACACTGGGAAGCACCTTTGTGGTTTCCAGAAATGACAGAAATAGTCTAAATCTCACTGGTGAGGTGTGGGATTTGGCCCATCGACTGCACCTGGAAACGACTAGATCATCTGTGTATGAGGCCACCTGCACCAGGAGCCCACTCTCACACCACCTGCACCAGGAGCCCACTCTCACACCACCTGCACCAGGAGCCCACTCTCACACCACCTGCACCAGGAGCCCACTCTCACACCACCTGCAACAGGAGCCCACTCTCACACCACCTGCACCAGGAGCCCACTCTCACACCACCTGCACCAGGAGCCCACTCTCACACCACCTGCACCAGGAGCCCACTCTCACACCACCTGCACCAGGAGCCCACTCACACCACCTGCACCAGGAGCCCACTCTCACACCACCTGCACCAGGAGCCCACTCTCACACCACCTGCACCAGGAGCCCACTCTCACACCACCTGCACCAGGAGCCCACTCTCACACCACCTGCACCAGGAGCCCACTCTCACACCACCTGCACCAGGAGCCCACTCTCACACCACCTGCACCAGGAGCCCACTCACACCACCTGCACCAGGAGCCCACTCACACCACCTGCACCAGGAGCCCACTCACACCACCTGCACCAGGAGCCCACTCTCACACCACCTGCACCAGGAGACCACTCTCACACCACCTGCACCAGGAGCCCACTCTCACACCACCTGCACCAGGAGCCCACTCTCACACCACCTGCACCAGGAGCCCACTCTCACACCACCTGCACCAGGAGCCCACTCTCACACCACCTGCACCAGGAGCCCACTCTCACACCACCTGCACCAGGAGCCCACTCTCACACCACCTGCACCAGGAGACCACTCTCACACCACCTGCACCAGGAGACCATCCCCAGACGCACTACACAACCAAACGCGCGCGGGTGGCGGAAGTGGGCCGGGTACGCGCGGTGTGTAGCTCTCCGCGCGGCCGGAAGTAGCGGCGGCTGGTTGTGGAGGAGGCGGGAAGCCGAGAGCCAGGCAGGGCGAGCGGGAGCGGAGAGGAGCGGGAGAGGCGAGGCGAGGGGCCGCGGGACGGGGGCAAAAAGCAGCAGGAGAAGGAGAGGCCGCGCCGCTCACTGGAACGGGGTGAGTTGTGGGGCTTTGTGCGAGGGTCGGGCCCGGGGGGGAAGGAGGGTTGTTATCCGGTCGTCGCCGCCATTTTGGAGCCGCTTCACTCCCGCCCTCGACTACCCTCTCCTCTCCGGCTTTATTCCCTCCCCAATCTCCTCTCTCTTCCCACCTCTCTCTCACACCCTACCCGGGAGAGGCCGCCTCACTCTCCCGTCCACACACATACCGAGATCCCTTCGCGCGTATCTGCCCCACGCCGCGGACTACTTTGCACGCCCTGTAAACATGGCAGCTCGTATACACCACACCCGTATATACCCTCATATATCCTGAATCCCCCCCCACCACCGCTGGGCGCTATAATGTGTCCACACACACGGAAACCCGTCACCGTTGCTTAAGAGTCTCCAAACCCAACTGAGAATTCCCCACATCCCCCTCACACCCGGGAACCCCCGAGACAGGTTGTTGGGATGGATTGCGCTCTCTCTCTGGAGGGAGACCTCATTATGAGGTTCCAGCTGTGATTGTTCAGTCAATTGACAAACAAAGCAGACAATAACAGGAGGTGTGTCACCTGTTGCTTACTGGCCTGTATCACAGTGGTTCCCTTTCGGTTGCTCATGGAGCTGTGATTGCTTAGTCTATTGACCAAGGATAATAGTAGGTTAATTAATTCATGTTGCATCCCCAGCTCAGAGGGTTTGACACTTCAGGTGGGTTCATGGTCCGAGAGTTTCTGTACTGTTCATCCCCTCCTTTACTCAAACAGAAACTCAACCAGACCAATTGCTCACAACAGTGTCCCACAAACAGTCGTGGATTATTATTATAATAAGGCTTGCAGGGTTAACAGGATCTGAGTGTATCTCATACAGAGCCGCAACCAATCCCACACATTGTTATCCGCAGTAAACTCCTGATAACTCGACACTCCAAAGGAAAATTTACTATATGTTTGTTTCATCCAAAAAATATACAGTCAATTCACTTTACAGTATATCCTGTGAAAGAAGATGCGATAAGGCGCTGTATCAAATGCAAGCATTATTATAAAAGGGCTCGGTGATGAGTTTATTGTATATAATAACAATAATATATACAGTAAATGCATCACTGAGCCTTTTTATTATAATAATAATAGTAATTGTTCTCTTGTGATGTCCTGTTCCAGTGGGATCATTATGGCAGACACAGACTTGTTTATGGAGTGTGAGGAAGAGGAGCTGGAGCCATGGCAACGCATTGAAGATGATGTCGTGGATGACACTGGGGCTGAAGCGACACCTTCTAGCACCAACCACTTCAGCTCAGGTAAACCCCTCCCTCCCTCCCTGAGAGGATAAAACCTTTCTAATCCTTTCATACAGCTGTCCTTTGGGATGAGACGTTAACTCCCTGCCCTGGCTCAATGCCCCCACTGCCCCGTCTGCAGCTGGCTCCCGAAGACCGTGCCTATGGTCACCTGCCCCCTCCCTCCCCCCAGCTCGGAGTTGTGCTCCTCCACTGTCAAGCGCTCTGGGCCGCTACTCTGCGTGAGGGGCGCAGTGTAAATACAGACACCTGCGCAGTAATGTAAAGGATTGTTACTATGTGTACAGTAAACTCCTGCCGCTCTGTTGGGGGTGAAGAGACGTCAGCTTCTTTATTGTGTTTTTTATTATTTGGTTCTCGCCTCAAGGTGTGAAGCGTGGGTTTGTCCCAGTCAGCGTCCCACAAGCAGTTGTGAATTGAGTGACCAAATTATTATTTTTGGAAAATGATCCGCTAATCAAATATCAAGCAGGTTCCTACTTACTGCTAGGTAAACAAAGGTGTGTGTGTTCATGGAGTAAGGAAACTTGCCTAAGGTTTTGACCTGTCCCACCCAGGAATCGACCCCAGGTCCTCTTGCTTGTGAGGCGAGCGCTCTAACCACTGAGCTACAGGACTCTAAGGCAGTGAATGTGCGCGGCTCACCTGTTATACATGACTCTAGTCATCCAGGAATGGAGAGCCTTAGGGCTGTAGCTGTGCCCATCTCCCACCAGCTCCTCATTAATTCTATGGATAAAGGAGAACATTAGGTTTGGACCTGCTAGAGAGAGAGAGAGCTAGAGAGTGTGTGACAAACGGCAACATACATGATCCAGAAATCAGGAGTAAAGCCAACATACTCCAACGCCTCTGCTGTTACAAAGCCCTTGGTGCAAGGGCCTGGGTTGTGGAATGTTACAGCACAGAATCAGGCCATTCGGCCAAGCATGTCTGCGCTGCATGTGGGAGAGATGCACACAGACATTAAGAGAGACGTGCACACACACTAGGCACGCAACACAGAAACAGACAGGCACACAGACAGGGAGAGACGCATACACACACGGATCAGTAGCCCTGACTCACATCATCTGCTCGATTACTTGTTTGAGGTACTGGTAATCAGCGTAGTCTCCTGAGGCCCCGAGCACAGTGCACTCGTTCACTTTCATCAGCCGGGAGATGCTGCGGAACCTGGCCATGTTGCCGTAGGAGCCCAGCATGTCAGCAGCCAGAATCACCCCCCCATCGAACTTCACCCCCAGCACCGAGGTGCCAGTCACCATGGGGTTCCTGCAAACAACACAGGGCCGTAGTAGAAGAGAATCCTACAACACAGGAGGCCATTTGGTCCATCTCCCTCCCGGTGTCCTGACTGACAGACAAATTCACTCGCTCACTTCCTGGCTGTTTGCGAGGGCATTGCTACACACCAATCGGCTGTCGCATTAGCCCACAAAATAGTCACTGCACTACTTTCCTGGGAATCCCGTGAAGCGCTTCGAGACATCCTTCTGACGTGAAAGTCACGGTGTTAAATGTGAAGATAATTATTATTTAATGGGTGTGCAGAGTGCAAATTGACTGCTGCGTTGGGTTACAAATAAACAGTCAATAAACTTGATAGCGATTCCCTGTGAAGCACTTTTTGAGACGTTTTGATGTTAAAGGCAAAGAGAGTTTCCAATCGTTTCCAGGCCCGTTTAAACCATCTGACTTTTGCTTTCTCAAGCACTTCTCTTGATCGCCAGTCACCAGAGATCGAACTGAGAAATAAATCTCTCTCAAAAAGAAATTAATCTTCAAGACAAAGTGACACACAACCCAGCGTGTGTCTCTAACATCAAAATATCTGGAAACACTTCCACTGTAATTGCCAGCTTGCTGAGTCAAGCTCTGGCTTCAGGAATCAGAAGGTTCAAGCCCTCACATCAGGCCTGTAAGCTCACAGTCCAGGCTGACACTCCAGCCCAGCGCTGGGGGGAGAAGCGCAGCATTATGAGAGACACTGTCCTTTTGAGACCATTGACCGGGGTCCTGGCCCACAGATTTAAAAAAATCACTCACCCACATCATGGTGGATTAATGGTCTTACTGGAGAAAATGATCTCGCCCCCGGGCTCTCTCTCTTTCTCTCCTGTCCCCCCCTCCTTTATCTCCCCTTCCCCCGTTTCCCTCTTCCCCCTTCTCTGTGACCTCTGACCTCCTCGCCGGCGGCGGGAGGGGATGAGGCAGCACTTTTGCCCCTTTAAGGGGAAATGAAAGTCTAACCCCCTCCCCCGGACTCACAGAGTGTGTCTGGTCGGCCCCAGGCCGCTGCTGGGCACCGAGTACAGCTCCCCTGGAGTCTGGCCGCCCGGCCACAACCTGAAACCCGCGCCGAACACCGACTCCACTCCTCTCAGCGACGCCATCTTTCCTCCGTGTGTGAGGAGCGGGAGGGTGGAGCGCACCACTGCCAAAGAGAGGGGAAGAAAAGCGAGCACTTTAATAACCCACTCACTTTACCCCACACACTCCTCACTCCGGTTTTCTAACTCCTACTGTTAACTTGACATTTATTTATACCCAATAAATCCCACACTCCTCCATTTCGAACCCTCCTTGTTCTTTGTTCCTACTTATTCTAAACCATGCTCCCCCTCTAATCCAGGAATGGTTCCCCTCCTGTCAATCAAAGCATGGAGGGCACCACTGCTAAACAGGGGGGATATGTACTTATTTATTCCCCCCAAACACTCACAGTAATCCCCTCACTCCTGTTATATTATTCCCACTGACAAATACCTTCTTGAACACACTCAGTAAATCCAATTCACTCCCCCCCAGCCACCTCTTTACTCTTTATTCGATTAGTGCTCCCCCCAGCCGAGCAGATGTTTTTTTCCCTGTCACTGAACCCCTCCCCCAGCCACCAGCTGGAAACAGGTGTGTGTGTACAACAAGAATTTACACATACCATAAACTTCTGATAACTTGACCCTGGCTTAATTTATCAGTACCACTTAAGTCATCAATATCCAGCCACATTATTTTCGTCCACAACCACGCAGTCACTACCCTCTATAGTGTAGGCTGTGAAGCACTTTGAGACATCTCAACAGCTTAATAAGCTCCCTCCCTTCCCTCCCCTCACCCTGACCATTTCCCCCCTCCTCGCTCCCTCCCTTCCCTCCCCTCACCCTGACCATTTCCCCCCTCCTCGCTCCCTCCCTTCCCTCCCCTCACCCTGACCATTTCCCCCCTCCTCTCTCCCTCCCTTCCCTCCCCTCACCCTGACCATTTCCCCCCTCCTCTCTCCCTCCCTTCCCTCCCCTCACCCTGACCATTTCCCCCTCCTCTCTCCCTCCCTTCCCTCCCCTCACCCTGACCATTTCCCCCCTCCTCTCTCCCTCCCTTCCCTCCCCTCACCTGACCATTTCCCCCCTGCTCGGGTCATGACCCAACTGTGCAGCGCCTTGGGACGTCCTCCTGACGTGAAAGGCGCTCTATAAATGGAATCTTGTTGTTGTTGTTGTTGTTATATCAAATGTAAGTATTATATTATTCTTATTTCTGTATTTATACACATACCTAACTTGTTTCTCCTGATAACTCGTCACTGAGCCCCCTACCATCCTGTTCGCTCCCTCCGCTCAGTGGGCTCTGGCCTGCTTCACGTTCCCCTGCCTCACTCGTGGGTGAGCCTTTGCCACTCTGCCCACACCCTCTGGAACTCATCCTGCAGTCCCTCTGCCTTGCCCCCTCCACGTCACCATCAAGACCCACCTCAAGACTCTCTTTTTTGACCGTGCTTTCAATTTCCCTGCTTCCCTGCCTACCCTATACCCTCCCCCCACCCCGCCCCCCAGCTCAGGTACGTAACTGTCTATCCAGGAGCCTTGGGACATCCTCCTGATGTGAAAGGCACCATAAACATGTCGCTTTATTGTTATTTTCCCTCGGAGCGCTGAGTTATCAGAAGTTTATTGCATTGAATGTGAGTATTCTTATCACTTTATTTGTGGGTTCAACCCCCCCCCCCCCACACACACACACCGTAGACTCTGAGCTCACAGACCAGGCCAATATAACAATAATATATAATAATTATATAATAATAATATTGTTATTAATGGTTAGTCAAAGTATGGAGGGCACCACTGCTAAACAGGGGGGATGTGTGTTTATTTATTCCCCGCTCTATCCCCATGGCCCTGACCAACCCCACTCCCCCGCTCTCTCCCCATAGCCCTGATCAACCCCACTCCTCCCGCTCTCTCCCCATAGCCCTGATCAACCCCACTCCCTCGCTCTCTCCCCATAGCCCTGATCAACCCCACTCCCCCTGCTCTCTCCCCATAGCCCTGATCAACCCCACTCCCCCGCTCTCCCCCCATAGCCCTGATCAACCTCACTCCCCCCCCCCCGCTCTCTTCCCACAGCCCTGATCGACCCCACTCTCTCCCCATAGCCCTGATCAACCCCACTCCCGCCCTCGCTCGCCCCCCCCGCTCTCTCCCCATAGCCCTGATCAACCCCACTCCCCGCTCTCTCCCCATAGCCCTGATTAACCCCACTCCCCCGCTCTCTCCCATAGCCCTGATCAACCCCACTCCCCCGCTCTCTCCCCATGGCCCTGATCAACCCCACTCTCCCGGTCTCTCCCCATTGCCCTGATCAACCCCACTCCCCCCGCTCTCTCCCCATGGCCCTGATCAACCCCACTCCCCCCGCTCTCTCCCCATGGCCCTGATCAACCCCACTCCCCCCCTCTCTCCCCATAGCCCTGATTAACCCCACTCCCCCGCTCTCTCCCCATAGCCCTGATCAACCCCACTCCCCCCGCTCTCTCCCCATGGCCCTGATCAACCCCACTCTCCCGGTCTCTCCCCATTGCCCTGATCAACTCCGCTCTCTTCCCATAGCCCTGATCAACGCCGCTCTCTCTCTCTCTCCTCATAGCCCCAATCAACATTATAATTATTGATAACATAGGGGAGGGAGGGAGAGAGAGAGATGGACGCGATACATTGTCAGAGACCCCATCCTTTTCGAATGAATCATAGAATTATACACTGTACCTGACCAATCAGGAGACAGTTACCGGGAGCTCAGGCTCTGCCTGACAACAGGACTGGCCAATCAGGACACTGTCACTGGAGGTCAGGTTATGCCTGACAATGGGACTGGACAACCAGGAGACAGTTACCGGGAGCTTAGGCTGTACCTGACAACGGGACTGGCCAATCAGGAAACAGTTACCAGCACTCAGGCTTTGCCTGACAACAGGACTGGCCAATCAGGAGACAGTTACCGGAGGCTCAGGCTGCGCCGGACAACGGGGCTGGCCAATCAGGAGACAGTCACCAGGGGCTCAGGCTCCACCTGACAACAGGACTGACCAATCAGGAGACAGTTACTGGGGGCTCAGGCTGTACCTGACAACAGGACTGTCCAATCAGGAGACAGTTACTGGGGGCTCAGGCTTCGCCTGACAACAGGACTGGCCAATCAGGACACTGTCACTGGGGCCTCAGGATGGCCTGACAACAGCACTGTCCAATCAGGACACAGTTATCGGGGCTCAGGCTCTGCCTGACAATAGAATCATAGAATTGCACAGCACAGAAGGAGGCCATTCGAGCCGTCGTGTCTGTGCTTTTCCAAATCAACCCCACTCTCTCCCCATTGCCCTGATCAACCCCACTCTCCCGGTCTCTCTCCATGGCCCTGATCAACCCCACTCCCCCACTCTCTCCCCATTGCCCTGATCAACCCCACTCTCCCGGTCTCTCCCCATGGCCCTGATCAACCCCACTCCCCCCGCTCTCTCCCCATGGCCCTGATCAACCCCACTCTCTCCCCATGGCCCTGATCAACCCCACTCCCCCACTCTCTCCCCATGGCCCTGATCAACCCCACTCTCCCGGTCTCTCCCCATTGCCCTGATCAACCCCACTCTCCCGGTCTCTCCCCATGGCCCTGATCAACCCCACTCTCCCGGTCTCTCCCCATAGCCCTGATCAACCCCACTCCCCCGCTCTCTCCCATGGCCCTGATCAACCCCACTCTCCCGTCTCTCCCATGGC
>NW_024706298.1:0-11038 GCF_018977255.1 Callorhinchus milii | reverse complement strand
ACTCTATCACAAAGAGACCCACAGACTCATCACACAGAGACCCACAGACTCCACACAGAGACCCACACACTCACCACACAGAGACCACACACTGACCACACAGAGACCCACACACTGACCACACAGAGACCCACACACTCACCACACAGAGACCTACAAACTCACCACACAGAGACCTACACACTCCCTACACAGAGACCCACAGACTTCCAACACAGACCCACACACTCACCACACAGAGACCCACACACTCACCACACAGAAACCCACACACTCACCACACAGAGACCCACAGATTCATCACACAGAGACACACACACTCACCATACAGAGACCCACACAGAGACCCACACACTCACCAGAGACCCACAGACTCACCACACAGACCCTCAGACTCACCACACAGAGATCCACACACCCACCACACACAGACACCCACACACTCACCACACACAGACACCCACAGACTCACCTCAAACAGACACCCACAGAGACCCACAGACTCACCTCACAGACACCCACAGACTCACCACACACAGAGACACACAAACTCACCTCACACAGAGACCCACACTCACCTCACACAGAGACCAACAGACTCACCACACAGAGACCCACAGATTCATCACACAGAGACACACACACTCACCATACAGAGACCCACACACTCACCACACAGAGACCCACAGACTCACCACACAGACCCTCAGACTCACCACACAGAGATCCACATACCCACCACACACAGACACCCACACACTCACCACACACAGACACCCACAGACTCACCTCAAACAGACACCCACAGAGACCCACAGACTCACCTCACACAGAGACCTAGACTCACCACACACAGAAACACACAGAGATCCACAAAATCACGTCACACAGAGGCCCACAGACTCACCACACAGACTCACCACACACAGAGACTCACAGACTCACCTCACACAAACACACACAGAGACCCACAGACTTACCACACAGACTCACCACACACAGAGACACACAAACTCACCTCACACAGAGGCCCACAATCACCTCACACAGAGACCAACAGACTCACCACACAGAGACCCACAGACTCACCACACAGACACGCACAGACTCACCACACAGAGACCCACACATTCATCACACAGAGACCCACTGCCTCACCTCACACAGAAACCCACAAACTCACGTCACACTGAGACCCACAGACTCACCACACAGACACACACAAACTCACCACACACAGACACACACGGAGACTCCCAGACTCAACACACAGACATCACACAGAGACACATAGAGACCCACAGACTCACCTCACACAGAGACCCACAGACTCACCACACAGACACACACAAACTCACCACACCCAGACACACACGGAGACCCACAGACTCACCTCACACAGAGACCCCCAGACTCAACACACAGACATCACACAGAGACACATAGAGACCCACAGACTCACCTCACACAGAGACCTGCGTCGACCTCGAGGAGGCCCAGGCAGGGTTCAGATTTTTCCCGCCATCGCCGCCATTCACACCGACCGGAAGCGGAAGTAGAAGCTGGAGGTGGGGGGGGCGCCCCAAGAGGAGGGGCGGGAGGCGGCTTCCGGGGCGTGGTCGCGCATTGCGCGTCACTCGGAGGGGCGTGGCTAAAGGGGCGTGGTCACGTGCCGCGCACTGTCACATCACCGGTGACGTCGCAATCACCACGTGCTTCCTCAGAGTTCGAGACGGGCGTGAAGGAGACGGCAGCTTCTTAAACTTCAGCTGTTTCAGCTTCATCATCGTCGCATTTCGAACAACTTCTGAAGCTTTTGACGAGGTAAGTTTCGTGGATTATTGGTGAGTGTGTGGGTCCGTGTTGTGGGTTCGTGGTGAGTGTGTGGTTGCCTGTTGTGGGTTCGTGGTGAGTGTGTGGTTGCCTGTTGTGGGTTCGTGGTCAGTTTGTGGGACCGTGTTTTGGGTTCGTGGTGAGTGTATGGGTCCGTGGTGAGGATGTGGGTCCATGGTGAGGGTGTGAGTGCATGGTGAGTGTGTGGGTCCGTGTTGTGGTTCCGTGGTGAGTGTGTGGATCTGTGGTGAGGATTTCGGATGTGAGTGCGTGGTGAGTGTGTGGGTCCGTGTTGTGGGTGCGTGGTGAGTGTGTGTGCCCATGTTGTGGGTTCGTGGTGAGTGTGTGGGTCCGTGTTGTGGGTTCGTGGTGAGTGTGTGGGTCCGTGTTGTGGGTTCGTGGTGAAGTTGGGTCCATGGGGAGGATGTGAGTCCATGTGAGTTCATGGTGAGGATGTGAGTCCGTGTTGTGAGTTCGTGATGAGGATAGGGGTTCGTGGTGAGAATGATGGGTTCCTGGTGGGGAGATGTGGATCATTGGTGAGGATGCGAATTCGTGTTGTGACTCTCTACACCATCTCCACCCCCACCCACAGCTTTCCACACCTTGGGGACTGCTGCGTGAAAGAAGCCACTCTGAGCATCAACACCATGGATGTACGCATGGGCCCCTACACTAGACTTACGAACACCACCAGCACTTACCAACACCACCCACAATTACAAGGACCACCCACACTTATGAACATCACTCTCACTTATGAACAACACCCTCACTTACAAATACCATCAGCACTTACTAATGAGCTTCCATGAAATATATATTTGTTTAACATCGACTTACAATTCATAATCAACGTTTTTGGATTAGATCGCGTTATTTATAAATGTGTCGTAACCCTCCACCACCCGACACGGCCAATCAGCAAAAAAGTGTCACGTTGACAAAAGACAAATAGTTCACTGCTTTATCCCACCGGTGTGTTGAAGTATGAAACCACAACATTTACAATTTTTGAGTACGACGTTTCGCTGGTAATTGCATCCAGCATCATCGGGAAATTCGACAGAATGGCGAGGCTCTGCTCTGGCTCCCGGTCTTAAATTGAGCAGCAGCAGGGTGATGTCATAATTTAACTCATCAGGTGCAACGATTTGAGGCGGAGGGGGTTATTGTAATTATACACTAGATTAGTAATCAGGCAATTTTACAATGTGAGTTTTAGATTAGTAATCGGTTGTATTGTGTGTTATTGTAATTATATGCTACGTTAGTAATCAGTTAATTAGTATTTGTTTCCCCTATAAGGAATTGTAATATGTATATTATTTAATAATACGATTCCACTTAACCCTAATGATATTTTCGTGAGTTTTGATGTGATTTTGCTATTCACTAAGGTTCCAGTGAGCGAGTCGCTTAAATGACTTGATACACTGGTAAAAAATACAGGTTTACCAAAAGATATTCCGAAACTCGCTGACCATTGTTTAAATAACAATTACTTCTTACGGAGAGGCGATTTCTTTAAACAAAAGGAGCAGCAATGGGCTCTCCTTTTTCTCCTGCTATAGCAAATTTGTACATGGAAAACTTTGAAACGAGAGCACTTGCGCCGAGCACATTAAAACCATATTTTTGGTTTAGATATGTGGATGACACTTTGGTTGTCTGGCCACATGGTAAAGATACACTTAACGATTTTCTAAATCATCTCAATGCACAAAACTCGCCCATCCAGTTCACCATGGAAATGGAGGTGAATAACACACTCCCGTTCCTGGATATTTTACTTGGACATGGCCTAAATGGTAAAATAACACAGCGTTTACAGAAAGCAAACACACACTGATGCCTCTCTGAATGCAGATTCGCATCATCACCCAGCTCAGAAATCTTCTCTTATCAAGACGCTCATACATCGGGCTAAAACAGTGTCAGATGGTGAAAGTCTAGTGAGAGAGATTAAATATGTTAAAGAAGCACTAAGACAGAATGGCTACAATAATGCTCAAATTAACAGAGCACTAATTGCCAAATCATGATCGCAAAGCAACACCGCTGAAAGCGATCAGATTGTTAAAACAATTAAAATACCATATATCTCAGGAGTAACTGACAAATTAGCCCGTGTTTTGCAAAAGCAAAACATTACAGTAAGATTTGGTACAGTACACAAAAGTCAAAAACTAGTAACTTGCACGAAAGACGATTTACCTAAATTATCAACAGAATGTGTATATCGGATTAATTGCTTGTGGCAGATGCTATATTGGACAGACTGGGAGTAACATTAGTGTAAGACTAAAAGAACACCAAAGAAATATTAAACTATCTCAAACACAACTGTCGGCAGTGGCAGAACATGCTTGCCAACAGGGACACTCAATTGATTTTGATAACGTTGAAGTGTTATGTAAAACTAATTACTACTGGCAAAGACTAATGAAAGAATCCATTGAAATTGAGAGAAACAGAAATACCACCGACAGCCTTAGTGCGGCCTGGAAGCATATTATTAAATAATACATATTACATTATCTTATAGGGGAAACAAATACTAATTAACTGATTACTAACGTAGCATATAATTCCAATAACACATTACAACTGGTTACTAATCTACAACTCGCATCGTAACAATTGCCTGATTACTAATCTAGTATATAATTACAATAACCCCCCCCTCCGCCTCAAATCGTTGCACCTGATGAGTTAAATGATGACGTCACCCTGCTGCTGCTCTATTTAAGACCGGGAGCAAGAGCACAGCCTTACCATTCTGGCGAATTGCCCGATGATGCTGGATGCAATTGCCAGCGAAACGTCGTACTCAACAATTGTAAATGTTGTGGTTTCAATGCTTCAACACCACTGTGGGCTAAAGCAGTGAACTTTTGGTCTTTTGTCAACGTGACATTTTTTTGCTGATTGGCCTTGTCGGGTGGTGGAGGGTTACGACACATTTATAAATAACGTGATCTAACCCAAAAACCTTGATTATGAATATTGGTCGCGAAAGCCTACGTGTTAAATCGACTTACAACTCGCACTTGTGAACCAAACCGTGGAACGATCCTCCGCGAGATGTGGTGAGTGTTTGTGATGCCTGTACACTAATGTGTGGCACCACGATGGCGAGATGTTAACAACCTCACTTGGTGTACAGGAGGTCGTGGGCTCGACCCTGACGCCTACTGTTTATGTGAAGTCCGTGTGTGTAGAGGAGCCTACTCCAATATTGTTTGTGTGTGTGTATGTGCATGTAGATGATCCAAACTGGAGCGAGAAGGAGGGAGGGAGTCTCTGGCAACACGTGGAGCGCGCTGTCCGCAGCCGGCACCGGCCCTATCCGCAGTAAATCGCCTCGAGGTGCGAACAGCAGTGAGCTAACCTGGCCACGGTGAATGGGAGGAAGTCACTACCGCCATTTTGCATGGGGGACTTCACGGTGGCCATGTTGTTTAGGGGACTTTATGGCAGCCATGTTGCATAGGGGACTTCATTGTGGCAATTTTGCATGGGGGATTTCACGGCAGCCATGTTGCATGGGGTACATCACGATGGCCATGTTACGTGGGGGATTTTACGGCGGCCATGATGCATGGGGTCTTTAGGGCAGCCATGTTGCATGAGGGATGTCACTGCGGCCATGTTGCAATGGTGAATTTATTGCGGCTAAGTTGCATGGGGATGTCACTGCGGCCATGTTACATGGGGGACTTTATTGCAGCCATGTGGCATGAGGGATGTCACTGCGGCCAAGTTGCAAGGGGGACTTTATTGTGGCCATGTTGCATAAAGGATGTCACTGTGGCCATGTTGCAAAGGGGACTTTATTGCGGCCATGTTGCATGGGGGATGTCACTGCGGCCATGTTCCAAGGAGGGCTTTATTGCGGCCATGTTGCATGGGGGATGTCACTGCGGCCATGTTACATGGGGAAATTTATTGCGGTCATTTTGCATTAGGGATGTCATGATGGCCATGTTGCATGGGGGTTGTCATGGCAGGATATTGCACCGGGGTTGTCATGGTGCCCATGTTGTATGGGGGATGTCATGGCGGCCATGTTGCATGGGTATAGAGTATTTGGCTGCCGTTATATATTTCCACGTGATGAAGATTATGATATCAGCCATTTGGGTGGGGCCTTACCTGCCAAAATAAAAAAAATATATAGTTTAATCTAGATTTGAAGTTTTCGTGACTGCAGGGATCATGCCTGTACCGAAATAACCAAATAGTATATACAGTTTAGTTTTAGTATGGGTCTCTGTGGGTCTCTATGGGTCTATATGAGTATGGGTCTCTATGGTTCTATATGAGTATGGGTTTCTGTCGCTCTCTGTGGGTCTGAGTGGAGTGATGAGTCTGCACGTGATGATGACGATGTAGCTCTAGCGGGGGCCTTACCTGGCATGTAAACAAAACAGAAATAGTAAAAAGTTTAAGTTGTTGTTGTCACTTGTGCAGCGATCCTGGATCTCTTTGGGCCTCAGCTGAGTCATCGCCAAAAGCTGGAGCTGGCGGCCATGAAACAAGTATGGTTCTTCACTGTCGACGAGGTCGACAAACCCCAGGGCGGCAACAACGACGGCTACGACGACGATAACAACAACTACATCCCTGTGAGGGTCACAGAGATACCCATAGAGACCCACAGAGAACCAAAGAGACACCCACAGAGACCCACAGAGACCCACTCCCATTGAGACCCACAGAGGCACCCAAAGAGACACCATTAGACACCCACAGAGGTTTTTATTGGGTTAGAAGGCATGAGTATAAATGTGTAATCATTAAACCTGCCACCACCATCAGACACAGTCAGTTAAGGTTTTGTGATGCGGGTTTCTGGGGGTCTCTGTGGGTGTCTAAGGATTTGTGTGGGTCTTTATTGGTCTGGGTGTTTGTGGGTCTCTGTGGGTCTCTCAGGATCTAGGTCTCTGTGTATGTGTTAGTTATTTCGCAGTTATTCCGTATGCAGCAAACTTTGGCTAATCCACTCACAACGACGTCGGCCTTGGTGGCCAGATGTTAACCACCTCGCTTTGTATACAGGAGGTCGTGGGTTCGATACCGACCCTGACGCCTGCTGTATATTTGGAGTTTGCGTCTCTATCTCTCTCCCCGTGGTTGCGTGGATTTTTCTCCGGGTCCTCCGTTTTTCTCCTTCCACATTTAGAAACAATGTCACGACACATTTAGAGCAATTGGCTTCCGCTACACATTTCCACACGATGGTAATGACAAGGCCACTTCGTTGAGCAATGATTTGTGATGGCCAGGTCGCTTTTGAAAAAGAAGAGCTACATAGCAGGTCAGTGGTGGGGCCTTGAACAGCGTAACAATAGGCTGTAGCCTTTCTGGAAATAAAACACGTACTTGTGGTGAACATGCAAACAAAAACATGCTCTGATAATGTGTGGCATTGCCTTTGAAACTGATTGGTCTACACCAGAGAGAGCAGCCTTCTTTAGGGCCTAGTCTCAATACCTGTGTCTCACAACCTGTGCATCATCACCAGTGCATCACCACCAGTGCCTCACCACCAGTGCCTCACCACCAGTGCTTCACCACCAGTGTCTCACCACCAGTGTCTCACTACCCAGTGTTAGATGGATAAACGCTAAAAGGCAAACAACTCCCCCGAGTTTTAATGGAATTCGGTATTCTTAGGTCTTTCGGTCAAGTCACGTAGATAGGTTCAAATAAAATAAAAATAACAGGAAGATGAGCGCTTGCGTTACGATTTAAACGTAGTTTTCTGGTATTTTTAATAATTTTCTTTGAACCTATCTACGTGACTTTTCCGAAAGACCCAAGAATATGAATTCCTGCAGTCACGAAAGCTTTAAGTCAAGCATTCGGTAGTTTAACGAAACATTTATACATTTCCGCGATCTAACACCCAAGCAAAAGTAAACCTCAGTGGTGGATAATGGCGGTCATGGAAGCCCCGACTGCTGCTGCCACTACCGAGCGTGAGACGCTCCGATTGCGACGACTCTGACTACATGCCTCTGCCTCCTCCACCTCCTAGGTCCGCAAGGAACAGCTCCACTACCGCTATGAGGTGCAGAAGTTGATCAGCGAGGGAGGCCAGGGCCTGGTGCTGCAGTGCCTCGACCACAAAACCAAAATGCTTGTGGCCGTCAAGATGCTGTCGCTGGCCTTGTGGTGAGTGGGATGGCCTTCCACGGTGGCCCGCGCTCTCGGAAAATAATAATCAAATTATTGGAGGCACCGCCGTGAAACTGACACTATGGACTCGCTGACAAAATACCAACTGGCGTAAGACTTCTGCTCACTATAAACAGATCCATAGAGACCCACAGAGACCCACAGAGACACCCAGACCCTTAGAGACCCACGGAGGCACCCAGACCCTTAGAGACCCAGAGAGGCCCACAGAGGCCCACAGAAACACCCAAACCTAGAGACCCACAGAGACCTACAGAGTAACCAACAGAGACGCCCACAGAGACCCACAGAGGCACTCACAGAGACACCCAGACGCTAAGAGACCCAGAGAGACATCCACATAGACACCCAGACCCTTAGAGACCCACAGAGACACCCAGACTAATAGAGACCTTAGAGACCCACAGAGACACCCATACCATTAGAGACCCACAGAGGCCCACAGAAACACCCAGACACATAGAGACCCACAGAGTCACCCCCAGAGTCACCCACAGAGACCCCACAGAGACCCCTGCCGAGACTCCCACACAGACCCCCACAGTCACCCACACAGTCACCCACAGAGTCACCCACAGAGACACCCACAAAGACCCCCACAAAGTCACCAACAGAGACCCCTACAGTCACCCACAGTCACCCACAGTAACCCCTACAGTCACCCACAGAGACCCCCACAGAGACCCCACAGAGACCCCCACAGAGACCCCCACAGAGACCCCCACAGAGACCCCCACAGAGGACCCCCACAGAGACCCCCACAGAGACCCCCACAAGACCCCCACGGAGACACCGAAAGAGACCCCCACAGAGTCACCTAAAGAGACACCCACACAGAGTCACCGTTGATTTCATGGCCTTCCCCCTCCCGCTGCGCAGCCCCTCGACAGCGGCCCACCAGAGGACGGAGCTGGAGGTGACCAAGGAGCTGCAGGGCAAGGACAGCGATGAGCGCTACGGAGTCATCCGGGTCCTGGACACGTTCGAATTCCGCGGACACAATTGCCTCGTCGTCGAGCTCTTGAAGTACGCGTACCTCCCCCCCCCACCACCCACGTGTGCGCGCGTGTCCATTGCTCCGTTCGATAGTTGATTTATTTCGGAATGAATATTTATTTAATATTTGATCAAGCAACTAGATTTACCACATTTTTTATTGAGTTTTACACTCGGGGCTTTCGCGACCAATATCATCCATAATAGAGGTATTTTTGGGTTAGATCGCGTAAATATATAAATGTTGTGTCGTTAAACCCGCCACCACCCGACACAGCCAACTAGTAAGGGTTGTCACGCAAAGAGAACGTGCCAATTTGTTACTAGTACAGCACTAGTGTGTAGTGTACAGTGTAGTGTATTGTAATATAATGGTACAGCACAACGGTGTGTTGGAGAGCCAAGCGACAACATTTACAATCTCTGAGTATGACGTGTCACCCGTAATTACAACTAGCTTCATCAGGCGACAGCCAGATTTTGTGCAGAATTCCACCTGTTTCGTTTCTTTTATAGAAACACAGATGTGGTGACCACACTTCTGTGCTCTTGCGCAAAGTGGGGGGGGATTAATTTTTTAATTTGTTCCCCAATAGCTTTATTGAATAACTTTCATAATAACTTCTTTTGCAGTTTATTTAATGAGTTTAAAGATAGTTAACAATTCATCAAAAAGATGTTTCGCCTCGTTAAATTAATTAATTTAATCGAATACATTACTTAATTTAAATTCTATTTTGATAATAATAACATAATCATGGTGAAATTATAATAAAATCATGATAAAATTATTATCATAAAATATTAAACGCGCGACAATGTTTTGTGAGCGTTAGTTCCCTCGGCGCAAGTAGTGTGGCGCGGCGAGGCCGCGGATGAATACCGCGGAGCAACGAGGCATTTCATTACCTCCCCCTCAAAACTAACCAAGTGGCACAGTCGGTTTGGGGTTCGGGTCGTGGGGCGCCCTGCGGACGTCATCGGAACGGGAAAGGGATTTTAAAGTCGTCGTCGTTGTCGTGCCAGGAAGAGCCTCTACGACGTCATGAGCAAAGGGAGCATCGGGCGAATCTACTTGAGGCGGTTGAGGGAGTACACCAGGGCCATCCTCGACTTCCTGTTGTACGCCAAGGTGCTGGGCATCGTCCACGGGACATCAAGCCGGTGAGCGGAGCGGGCGCGGTGGTCGCGCCCTCTCATCGGGGGGCTCGGTTAGCTGGCGCGGAGGCAGCCCGGCCACTGTTGATCGCGGGGTCGATGCGTTGGCTCCGGTGAAGACAATCCGGGACGAGGTGGACACTCGTACCGCAGAGGCAGGCTGGCCACAGTTGATCGCAGGTCAATGCGCTGGCTCCGTCTATCTACTGTGACTCTGCCACCTCCTCCTTACCAGATCGAGGAGGTAGCAGCAGATATAAACTACCTCGCCTGGTATACAGGGGGTTGTGGGTTTGATCCTGACCCTGACGCCTGCTGTATATTTGGAGTCTACATCTCTTTCTCCCTGTTGTGGTCGCATGGATTTTCTCCGGGTCCTCCGGTTTTTCCCTCCACGTTCATAATCAACATCATCATGCGTTTAGAGTATTTGACTGCTGTTGTAACATTTCCACGTGATGATGATGATATCAGCCCACTTCGTTGAGCTATCATTATGTGATGGCCAGGTCGTTTCCGATAAAAGAGCTACACAGCAGCTCAGTGGGGCCTCACACCCTGGTAGTAAAATAAAACAAATGGGTTTAGTAGTTTATTAAAACGACTTTGAACGGGTCTTAGGCACATAGCTCGTGTCGCAAGTCGGGGGGGGGGGGCTGCCTATGTCGGTGTAAATGCGTCACATTGCGTGATCGACCCGCTGCTGGTTTGACACTATTGCCATAACCTCAGAGCGTGGAATTCCTTATCTGTCTCCCCTTTGTCCAGGACAACATTCTGCTAACTGCGGCCGGCAAAGTGAGGGTCACCGACTTCGGGTGCAGCTTCTACCTGAAGTATGAAA
>NW_024706297.1:5628-11051 GCF_018977255.1 Callorhinchus milii | reverse complement strand
CAAATATATGCACGCATACATACACACAGCACTGTTAATGCACAGCAGTGTTAATACACAAGATACTTTATGCTATAGACTGAAATGTAATAATGGGTGCGTTACAATATAATAAACAACGCGTACAAACTATACCATCTAGATGGGTAAAAAACAGCAATGATAACACGTTTTAACTGATCTACTATAACCAATAACCTTCGTTGTCCAGACACAACTTCATCAACAAGAGTCCTCAAAAATATCCATTAAACAAAGTCACCCCGCTATGAAGCATGCACCTCTTAGTATAAGTATATCTCCATCAACATTGCGGCATATTATACTTATTTTCACAGATAAAGCCGATAAATTGATCACAGTTTACAGGCCATTGTAAATGTGCAAACTAACAACATGCACATAATTATTCAAGGAGATGCCCATCCCTATTCAAACGGAAGCGAACGATGATTCAGCATATTCCTACTTCGGCTTAAGCACAATGGCCACATGAGCTTAGGTATGTTGCTAGATATGAGGAGCTTCAGTACCGTGAATAGCAATTGAATGCAAATAAGTTCATGAACAAAATTATTCCAGCGAGATTTCATAAATGAGAAGAATAATCCGTATTAGTGTGCCGTAGCAATGGCAAGCAAATGGAAGTATGAACGTGAAAAAGACTTCATGCAAATAAACTAAACCTATGACTTCAATACACTCATTAAATATGAGGCCAATATTCCTAATTTTATTAATAATTCCAAGCGTTTGGAGTGGAAACAGAGAAGGAATTAGAATCGCACGCTTTTCTGTCATTAGCAATAACGTGCTTCAGTGATGTGGGGCATCTTCGTCAGCTTAACCTGTGAAAATAATCACAAAACCCCACTTACCAAGTAAACTACTGTTTGTACGTACATGGATCTGTACATCTGTGTATGTCCACTCGTGAGTTTATTTACACTCGTTGATGTGGATATGTACATGCGTGAATGTGTGTGTATAGGTATGTACAATAATTTGTGCGCACATTTGTTCGTGTAGTAGAACGCAATCCCTTTGTACGTACACTGCTGTATATGCACACTGATGTGTGTATGCGCACTTGTATGCATGTGCACCCGTGTGTATGTATGAAGCAGTGTGTATGCACATTCTACAACGCTGTGTATGTTCACTCGTGTGTGGGTCTGTGTACATGGGAGTGTATTTGTGTACTCGTATGTGATTATGCATTGGAACAAACAAATTGTTTTTATATTGTGTCGTACAAATAATTTAGGGGAAACGTGGTAGGAATGCGCCACCTCAACAGGGAACTACAGGGATGAGACTCCCCGCTCGTGGTGCTAAATGAATGAAAACAGCGCCACTGAGCAGACAGAGCCCCGCCCCTACAGCTCGTGAGTGTGACGTAGTGAGTGTGACCAGCGAACTGCCACGATGCTGCCAGGTAAGGGTAAACTTGTGTGATGGAGATGCTTCACCTGAAACTCGCCTCCACACGTGTTCGCTATGAACATTGTAACAATAAGGGACGATCAGTCATCTTTAACATAGCAGGTCTTTATTGTTCTGCAAGTATATTAACGTTAAAACTCGTAGAAACACATGCACACTCGTGTGTGAATGCACACCGCTGTATATACAGTCGTGTTTGGATGCACACTCGTGTGTGTATGTCTACTCGTCCGTGTTTTTTTAAAGGAAAACTATGGTAGCAATAACGTACGATCAGTCATCTTTAAAAACAAATCAGGTCTTTATTAATCTGCAAGAAAACTCACGTTAATACTCGTATCGAAATCTTTATTAATACGCAGGCTCAAACAGGAAAGGAACTAGGCAAATTATTTCCCAATAGGAATTCAACAGTTAAAAGATATTCTTAAAATCAAACAAGGAAACGTCGATTTCCCCTTTGACGTCCTTTTCCACTGAAGCCATTCGTCCAAAAGTCCAAGCCATCAAACACAGGAACAACGAACGTGCAATCCACGCACACTCTGAAACTTATTATTTGAAGTTAATTAATTTATTACACAATCATGAAAATTAAAGAACATGTTTAAAATATTGAGCAAAGTTGTGGTCACAGACTTTTTCCAACTCCAGCTCAACAACACCACTTAACCACTAGAGTAAAATCCGGAATTGAACCACCTCACAACCACTGCACATCACACCACATCAACAAGCAATCCGATAGGACTACAAAGCACCACCTTAACGTGACGAAGTCTAGAATAAACCTCAACACTCAAGACACGGAAATCACAAAACACCACGACAAAATTAATAACAGTATTTTCTGGTGACTGTGAAGATTTTATTTCCGTGAAAATGCCTTCCCACACACAGAGCACTTGAACGGTTTTACGCCCGCGTGTGCTTTCTGTTGACTGTGAAGACGTGATTTCCGTGAAAATGCCTTCCCACACACAGCGCAATTGAATGGCTTCTCACCCGTGTGTGTTTTCTGGTGACTGTGAAATGTGATTTCTGTACAATGCCTTCCCACACACAGAGCAATTGAACGGCTTCTCGCCCGTGTGTGTTCTGGTGAGTGTGAAGATTTTGTTTCAGTGAAAATGCCTTCCCACAAAGAGAGCAATTGAATGGCTTCTCACCCGATGTGTTTTCTGGTGCTTGTGAAGATATGCTTTACGTGCAAACGCCTTCACACAAACAGAGCAATTGAACCGCTTCTTGCCAGTGTGTGCGTGCCGATGTGGAGAGTTTTTCTGCTCCATGTGACTGATTCTTCAGAGCAGAGTAACAGTCGCAGGTGTTGTTGAGAGTTAAAGGCACCCTCTAAGCTGCGTGGATGTCTGGCTGAAATCGCCAAGAAGCAAACTCTTACCAACGTCTAACTGAGACACAGTAACGTCTCCTAAGTCGGACTACACACGCGTTTACCAGTTTATCCACTAACAAAGACACTTACTTGTTGATGCACCGCGTATCGATGTCCCTGTAACCCGTCTGAAGAGATCGCCACGAACTCTCCCGAAGCGAAGTCGCCAACCAGTCGCCAAGCAATCGTGCTCGCCAGGCTGGGTCTCGTGGAAGAAGGGTGATCTGCAGAGCGGGGAGTCGAGCTTCTATCCTCAGCAAAATCCGTCTGGAAATGACCTTGAGGTCTGATTTTAAGCCCCTTTAAACTTCGCTCTAGCATCCAAATCTTTGTTCTCGAATTGATCTTCATGGACTTTGTATCAATTGTAATTTTTTACATTAACAATCCGCATATCTAGCAACATAATACATATGTACATCTCACTGCATAATTGTACACTTCCGTTTGAATAAGGATGTGCATATCCATGCATAATTCCGTGCTTCGTGTTAATTTGCTAATATTCACCCCCAATGTCCTCTAAACTGCTGCAATTTCAGAGGATTATAAATCGACATACAGCCTGAAATATCAAAATTGGTGATTTCGAGCTTGATTTGGAATAAGATGTGCAAGTGTATACTGTACTGACTTTTTTAGACCAGGCAGGGAAACGAGGAGTTATGGAGTGCTTCAGCGCGTTGGTAATATACAGCACTAGTCCACACTTATGGAACCGCTGGGAAAGAACACCTATCTAACTTGGCTAAACGTTTCGTTTGTGCAAGACACCGTTTATAGCAACGCTTGCCGTGGACTATGGACTTTCACTGACATTATCCATCCGCATGGGAGATCTATCCCGTCGTCCAGATAGTATCATGCTTCCCATGAGACTCACCGAAGCCATACCATTACTTGTGGCCGACCAGACTCCTCCATATCGTAGCGTGTGAGAAGGCTTGAGGAAGTACTCCTCTGTACAAGGCAGAGCGCGGCCCGACCTTACATCGGTAGACCAGTCATACTGTGAATACACCCGTTTAGAGAGCATGGGACTCGCGCCTGGTAGGGAAAATACTCGTTACTAGTCGGACTGCGTTTTTCAGTCCGTTGATGATTACCTACGACAGCTCGAACGGCGTGGGACACAAGCGAGCGTCCCAACTCTCTAAATGCCACAACGCAGGAGATCTAGCTGGTCTACTGACCAACAGCCAAGGCCACCAGTGCACATAACGTACGCGCCCGCTCTCAAACACGAAGGAAGGGTTTTTGCTGAGCTCGGTACCAAGTGACTGCACATGGGTCGGGGGATACTCAGGCTGCGGGAGACCACTCTGCTGCCCTTATGCGAACTTAGTAAGATACCTTGCGATAGCACCGTGAAGATCGAGAAGTGTGTCTGAAGCTCGCACACGAACGGTTTCAGTCAAGGCCCGGTTGTTAACAAGAGCTCGATTCTCGTTTGAGCCATGAAACCCCCTCCTTGTTCGGCTTACTTCGATATATGCGGGTCGTGCCACTGCCTACGTGGCAGTCTACAATCACAGTATGGCTCCAGTTAGAGTTGAAGCGACCACTTAGGGGTCAGAGCTGCGGGACTCTAAGGTTAATGTAGACTCGAATTTCATGCGATTTTGAATTGAATAATCATCGCATATTAAGCGAATAGGGAACGTCTTCACATTAGTACGTATCCCCCCGGGCTGTTACACCCTGTCGCTTGATGGTCAAATCCGTGACTCTACGATATTAGCGAATATCTCAATAGCCGCAGGGCCCTGGAGCTCAAACCGGGTCTTAGAGTTAGCTTCGAAGCAGCACTCCGAGCTACACGTACTTAGGTGGTCGAGCTCCGTGAAGTTTATAGGATTGGGCGTAAAGTGTAAAGTCTAGGGCAATATGATTAGTCCGTCTCGGCTAAAGCTTCTTACCCAATTATTCCTTTACAGACCCTACGAACTAAGGTTCGGGGCGACTCTGGGACCGTGCGTTGCATACAGCTCGATCCGCTATCCTCTAGGAACACCCCTACGAGATATAAGGCGTAACACCACACACGCCTTATAGGGCGGTAGTTATATCCAGAACCTGTTTCCTCTTATTGCTGTGATCCATGTATGGGGTCGGACCAATCAGGCGCTTTCATAAGTGGACCTCGTCGATTGTTATGTCGACTTCAGCGATCAATTGGAAGGATTCCGAGTCAATTTTTCACATCTAAAGTTGCTAATGAACGATCTAGCAATCTGTGTTCTGTTCGAAGGTCAACAAAGAACTCAAGTTCGCCTAGCGACGTCGTAGGTCAGGTGCGCGAGCCAGCTCAACAGATCTAGACTTAGGTGGTTAATCTCCGTTTGTCAATTAAGGCCTCCCAGTGAACATTCCAAATCCTCTTACCCCCGTTCGTGTAACATTGCCGCCGATTACTCGCACCTGTCGACTTATCCTTTAACCCTTTGGTGTCAATGTGCCCTCGGCCGCCTGTAAGGTTTTCGACATTCTCCACCTTTAACGTCCACAGCTCGATGATTATCTGCTGAATGCACACGCGAAGCATCATCCGGGGCGCTTGCGAGGATGAATGAGACGGTGG
>NW_024706297.1:0-5598 GCF_018977255.1 Callorhinchus milii | reverse complement strand
AGAGGTGGTTTTTCCAGTGAAAGGCTTGAGTCACATCGCTGCAGACGTAGGATTTCGAAATCTCTGTAACCCTCAAAAACGAGCCAGTGCAACATGCAAGGAGCGTTTTGATTAGCTCAATTAAAAAGAGGATGACATTGTCATCTCTCTGTCATCATGGACAAAATCTTGGTGGTCTGGCTGCAGAATACAACAAAAATTCAAGAACTACTAAACGATGGCAGCTATACAAAAATAAAAAGAGACCCCACCAACAGCCTCGTCTCCAAAACCAACAACATCATTTCTGCTTCAACCGCATTAATTGATCAGACCAAACAGTTCTCGTTGAAACCTTCTGCAGCCAGACCACCAAGATTGTACGGCTTGCCAAAGATACATAAAGAAGATACACCTCTTCGTCCCATTGTCTCTACTATCAACTCCCCCACTTACAAACTGGCTCGTTTTTTGTCCGAAATCCTACGGCCTTTCACTGGAAAAACCACCTCTGCAGTACTAAACTCTACTGACCTGGTATCGACAATCAAGGGGATTGCCCTGTCCCCAGACGACCTGCTTGTCAGTTTTGATGTGGTTTCCTTGTTCACCAAGGTACCTGTGCCTGACACCATCGCAATCATTGAAGACTTGGTTCATCAAGGACTGAATGCTGGGGTACCCCCCCTGGTGAGACACTGCTTAACCAATACATACTTCACCTGGAATGGAACCTTCTACAAGCAAATTGAGGGCACCCCAATGGGCTCCCCCCTATCTCCGGTTGTAGCCAACATCTTCATGGAGAAATTTGAGACGGACGCCATCCAGACTGCCACTCTACGCCCGACCTTATGGAAGAGGTACGTAGACGACACTTTTGTCATCTGGCCACATGGCCGGCCTGCTCTAGACCAATTTCTCGACCACATCAATTCCATACACCCAGCCATCAGATTCACCATGGAAGTCGAAAATGATGGCAAGCTACCCTTTTTGGATGTCCTAATCAAAAGGAGACCTGATGGTTCAATGAGCCACTCTGTCTACAGGAAAGCCACCCACACGGATGCTTATCTAAAACCGGATTCCCACCACCATCCATCCCAGAAGAATTCCCTCATCAAGACTCTATATCATAGAGCCCAATGCATCTCCGACCATGAACACATTTCCAGTGAACTCAAACACGTACGCCAAGCTCTTAAGGCAAATGGTTACTCCGACTATACAATCCGCAAAGCCATCACTCCAACCATCAAGAAGGATCCTGTTGAGGAGCCTTTCAAGACCATCACCTTACCCTACATTGCTGGGGTCACAAAAAAGATCTCCAAAATCCTGATTAAACACAAGATCCAGGTCCGATTCAACACAGTACATAAAATCCGTGATCTGGTACCGTCTGTAAAAGATGTGGTTCCAGACATACAGTACCCTGGCGTCTACAAACTAAGTTGCCTCTGTGGTAGCAGTTACATTGGTGAAACCAAACGACATGTCTCGGACCGCATCCGTGAACATAAAGCTGACCTGAAACACGGTAGGACTAACACCTCAGCCGTGGCAGATCACTGTTACAACTCAGTGGGCTCACATGATATTGACTTCTCCAAGACAGAGGTTCTCTGCAAGCCATCTGGCTATCATGAGAGATTCGTTCATGAGGCGATCCACATATACAAACACAGAGACAATTTTAACCGAGAAGATGGATTCTGGCTCAGCAATCATTGGAAGGACGTAATAAACCATTTCGATACACATTAGGGTGTGTAGAATAATACATAGTGTGATATTAAATGTATAAGATATAGGTTGGTTTACAGCAATACAGTATATAATTTAATGTTGGGTTTATCTATGGCAGTATATAGTACGGTATATGCTCGTGTGATGTAAGAGAATAAGGTTTAGATGGAAGCATATTATAGAATTTTTACGAGGTAAAATTGTAATGTATTACTTGCTGTTAGTAACTCAGCTTATTATAGAGTATAGTAAGTATACTGATGGTGCGATGCAGTTTATACTTTAGTTTTTTATGTAGTTTATACTTTAGTTTTCTACGTGGTTGTTGAGTAACTGCAGCTACATATCATTAACATTCCTTTCCTTTGTTACTGCTAATCCCTGCACCCCCCTTGGTTGCTGCTGATCCTGCATAATGCATGGGCATAATATGACTTTGACACCCCCCCGCCCAACGCCTACGCATTTTCCATGAATATGCTAAATCCCTCTTCACATGCACATTCTTTTTGTTAAGGCGCTCTTCAACCCCCAATGCAGCTTATATATAAGCTCCTAGTTTGGTAGTGTCTCATTCTTCACCTGAAGACGGCTGCTTGCGTTGTAGCCGAAACGTCGTGAGAATTGTTTTATTATGTTTTATTTTTATTATTTTATTACTTCCCTTCTACGTGACTTTACCGAAAGAAACAAGAAGATGTACTGACTTGTTTTATAAATATATTTAATGACAATCGTGTTGAGCGGGTGCTTCTAGAAAACGAGTGTTTTATATTATAATTTCTGCCATGAAATTTGAATGATGATCTGAATGGGTTAGCATGTAAGCGTGGTTTATTATCATGTCCATATTCATGTTTTTATTTGGGTTAGATCGCTTAAATATATAAACGTGTCGTTGAAACCCGCCACCACCCGACAAAGCCAACTAGTAAGGGTTGTCACGTAAAGAGAACATGCAAATGTTTCACTAGTACAGCACACCGGTGTGTTGGAGAGCCAAGCCACAACATTTACAATCTGAGTACGACGTTTCGCCTGTAATTAAAACTAGCTTCATCAGTCGACAGCCAGATTTGTGAAGTCTCACTGTTTCGTTCCTTATATATAAGCATAGATGTGTTGACCACGCAGCTGCGCTCTAATGAAGTACGCAGCCCTTTGTCGGCATGCATGTATTTAATGTTTTAATTTAAATACACATTTATATACTTCAGCGATCTAACCTAACAACCTCTATTATGGATGCTATTGGTCCCGAAATCCTACGTGTTAAACTCGTGTGTATGTGTTTATATTTTGGTCGTGTTTTTTATGGTCATTTCATTCAATATGGAGAGGTTACCAGCGCCTCGCACCCGTCCAGAGACCTCGTGGCCTCTGTGGTGGCTACGAGACTTCCCACCAGGACATTGCTCACATCCACCGCAGCGTTACCGTCTGGCACCGCGGATGAGGTAGCGGAATGTTTTTGTACGAACTTTACTCGTGGCTGGGTAATACCAAACAACAGGGGGCTCGTGAAAAAAATACTACTGTTTGTATGTACATAGATCTGTACTTTTGTGTATGTCCAGTCGTGTGTTTATTTACACTCGTCGATGTGGATATGTATATGCGTGCATGTGTGTGTATAGGTATGTACAATAATTTGTTCGCACATTTGTTTGTGTAGTAGAACGCAATCCCTTTGTACGTCAGACAAAGAAGTTAGGGGCAACGTGGTAGGAATGCGCCACCACAACAGAAAACTACAGGGATGCGACTCCCCGCTCGTGGTGCTAAATGAATGAAAACAGCGCCACTGAGCAGACAGAGCCCCGCCCCTACAGCTCGTGAGTGTGACGTAGTGAGTGTGACCAGCGGACTGCCACGATGCTGCCAGGTAAGGGTAAACTTGTGTGATGGAGATGCTTCACCTGAAACTCGCCTCCACACGTGTTCGCTATGAACATTGTAGCAATAAGGGACGATCAGTCATATTTAACATAGCAGGTCTTTATTGTTCTGCAAGTATATTAACGTTAAAACTCGTAGAAACACATGCACACTCGTGTGTGAATGCACACCGCTGTATATACAGTCGTGTTTGGATGCACACTCGTGTGTGTATGTCTACTCGTCCGTGTTTTTTAAAGAAAAATATGGTAGCAATAACGTACGATCAGTCATCTTTAAAAACAAATCAGGTCTTTATTAATCTGCAAGAAAACTCACGTTAATACTCGTATCGAAATCTTTATTAATACGCAGGCTCAAACAGGAAAGGAACTAGGCAAATTATTTCCCAATAGGAATTCAACAGTTAAAATATATTCTTGAAATCAAACACGTAAACGTCGATTTCCCCTTTGACGTCCTTTTCGACTGAAGCCATTCGTGCCAAAGTATAAAATTGTTGTCATTCTGAAATCCGTGAACACTTCTGGAACTTAAAGGAAGACATTCATCTGAACACATTAGAGCATTCACAACATCACTCTAGCTGAAGTCCTAGAAATCACCGAAAATATATATGAGACACGAATACTCCACTACATCAAGCCATATCTCATGATGCAACTGCATGGGTCGAAAGAGGAATTTCGTTAGACTCATGACAACATTTTTACTCTTGTTTGATGATGCCTGTGAAGTGTTACTGACTGTGAAAATGCTTCCAACACACAGAGCAATCAAACGTTTTTGTTAAAATAATACACTAGGTTGAAGTAGTGCTGGAAATCACTGATATAATCATTGCACCTAATTAATTGATCTAACAGAGAACAAACGGCACATTCCAGGACTTTAACAGAAGTACTCAATACTTTGATTATCCAGCCACTCAGCAGCCATTTCCATATCAACCCGCATGGGGTCAAAAAAGAATTGGCGTCAGGGCTCAGTACATCCAGCCATCTCGCAGGACCAACTGCATGGGGTCGAAAAAGGAATTGTCGTCAGACTCATTAATCACTACATCCACACATCTCTCAGATCCACCTGCATAGGTTCGAAAGATGCATTTTTTCAGGACTCATTGCAGCACTTTGTTTTCACTTTTGATTTCACTTCCCTATCATTGCTGATCTTCTCATGCTTGTTCGGGTGATGACCGTTCCTCTCCAACGGAGAACAATTGAAGGCTTCTCGCCCATGTGTGTTTCTGGTGCTGTGAAGATTGATTTCCGTGCAAATGCCTTCCCACACACAGCGCAATTGAATGGCTTCTCACGCCGAGTGTGTTTTCTGGTGACTATAAAGATTTGATTTCCGTGAAAATGCCTTCTCACACACAGAGCAATTGAATGGCTTCTCGCCCGGTGTGTTTTCTGGTGACTTGAAGATTTGATTTCGTGCAAATGCCTTCCCACAACAGGCAATTGAATGGCTTCTCGCCGAGTGGTTTTCTGGTGAGTGTGAAGATTGATTTCGTGGAAAATGACTTCTCACACACAGAGCAATTGAATGGCTTTTCGCCCGAGTGTGTTTCTGGTGGAAACGTGTGTAAGATTTGGATTTCCTGCAAATGCCTTCCCACAAAGAGGCAATTGAACCGCTTCTTGCCAGTGTGTGCGTGCCGCTGTGGAGAGTTTTTCTTCTCCATGTGATGATTCTTCAGAGCAGAGTAAACAGTCGCGGTGTTGTTGAGAGTTAAAGGCGACCTCTAAGGTGCGTGGATGTCTGGCTTAAATCGCCAATAAGCAAACTCTTACCAACGTCTAACTGAGACACAGTAACGTTCCTAAGTCGGACTACACACGCGATTACCAGTTTATCCACTAACAAAGACACTTACTTGTTGATGCATCGGCGTATCGATGTCCCTGTAACCCGTCTGAAGAGATCGCCACGAACTCTCCCGAAGCAAAGTCCCCAACCAGT
>NW_024706296.1:0-11059 GCF_018977255.1 Callorhinchus milii | reverse complement strand
TGCTTGCTGATGATGCAGTAGTCAGATCAGTTGAAGTTCAAGTGAACCTACGATGCATCACGTGAGATGCTACGAGTTTGTGATTCATGTGGCTGTTGTTGTGGAGATGCAAGCGCTGCATCTTCTCTGCCTGCAGAGGACCATGCCTGGTGTACTGCACTCCACCACAGTGTAGCCCCCGTGCTACGTGGTGTAGGCCAGCTTGAGTTGGGAGAGGAAACAGCCCAATACCAGTGAAATATAAAAAGTAAAATTCAACATCCTAAACAACACAAATCAATAATTGTAGGACAAGGAAGCAGTGAATTTTAGACACAGATTGATAAAATTTAGTTTGTGATGATGCTGATGTACATCGTAATGCTAAATGTGGTGTTCTATCTTTTTCACAGGAAAAACAAAAAGACAAGTGGTGGGAACATTTTTGTCAAGATAAAAAATATATTTTACAAAGGTATAGTGCTTATAAAAATTGCATATGTAGAATACACATCGGGAAAACTTCCACACAATAATTCGTGATGTACATGATGTTGCTGCATTATCCATGGTGAACGAATTCGCTACGCTTTTTTTATGTAGTTTATTTTAAACATATTTGTTTGCTATAGGAATGTTTTTTGTGTAAATGAAACTAATTTGTTTGTTAATAGATTTCTGTTTTATTTAGATAACCCTGGTGATGATTACAGAGAATTCTTGCTGAAGCTGACATCATTAACACGAGACTACAACGCACGACCTGGAGAACCTGCAGTGTTTTTGCTGGAGAGGATGGTGAAGCCAATTCTGGTTCTCTACTACCGCCAGCAAGAAACCAAGGAGCACGAGTTACTAGCGAGAGGCAAGCAGCACGAGGAGCTGATGAAGAGAGCACAGAGAGAAGGGATGACTTACAAGAAGCTCTTTGATCCCATTGGAAAAAAAAAACACCCCCGACTGGTTATTGTAGTGGGGATTCCAGGCAGCGGTAAAACCATGTTGAGCAAATTCATTGTGCACAGCCTGCTGTCAGGTGAGAGAGTGTTTGCACAACGCTTTGAGCACATTGTGCTCATAACGTTCAGAGAGATAAATGATGTTGGAGAGGTGTCACTCGCAGAGCTGTTTTCTGTGCTGCACTCATGTTTGGGAAACAAAGCAGATGAGGTTTTCGCAAACCAAGAGAGAACCCTTTTTGTTATGGATGGATTGGACGAGTTTGGAAAGTGCCTTCACTATGCCAATGCTTGCACTGATCCACGAAGACGGCAACAGTAGAAGCCATCATTGCTGCCCTAGTGAATGGAAGTCTCTTGCCCAAGGCCTCGGTCTTGATAACGACCAGACCCATTGCCATGGAGCAGCTGAGTGGAGTGAATGTTGATCGAGCTGTTGAAATCACTGGGTTTTCCAACAAAGATAAAATAGCATTCTTTAACAAATTTTACCAAGATAGGAGTCTAGCAGAAAGGGCACTCAAGCTCCTGCAGGAAAATGAAACGGTGAATACATTGTCCCAGAACCCTTCATTCTGCCATATAGCAGCCATTACACTGAAGGAACATTTACAAAAGTCTGATCATTCTGAGATAATCCTCAAATCAATGACCGACCTCTTCACACAATACGTGTTTGGGCTCATAACACCATGGACGTGGCAGCCGCGAGCCAAGGAAATCGTATCATCTCTTGCCAATATGGCTCTGAAGGGGGTTCAGCAAAACATCCAGATGTTTAGCCAAAAAGATCTAGAAGAGTGTGTTGTTAGTTCTTCTGAACTCGGAAGTACATTCATCAACAAAGTGTTCACATGTGAGGGCATTAAACAAGGGAGTTGTTATTCATTTTCACACTTGACAATGCAGGAATTCTTTGCAGCAATAGCCGTGCATCTGTCACATTCAACACGGCCAGTGAGTGACGTCATCAAGGCTATTGAGGACAGCAAAGATGGAAGGTTTGATGTGTTTCAGAGGTTTTTTTGTGGACTAGCATCAAGCACTCCATGGAAGTTCTTTGAGGTATCTTGGATCCTCCATCTGCAGATTCTCAAAAGGAAATAATCGAGTGGCTCAATCGCAGCATGGAGACTCAGAAGTTGACAAACACAGGCTCATCAGTCTCCTGCACTGTGTGCACGAGCTGCACGACAGCAAGTCTCTGAGTGATGCCACTCGGTCCGTGACTATGATAGACCTGTCACAGACAAGGCTGTCCCTGCCAGACTGCGCTGCCATCTCCTGGATCCTGCTGCATCGAGAGAACCTGTGGAGAACTCGACCTGTCAGGCTGCGGCATCGGCACCGAGGAAATGAAGAGGCTTCAGCCTGGACTGCACAGATGTAAAGAGCTAGTGTAAGACTGCACACCTCGCATTCACTACTTCACAAATTGTGTGTGTGCGTGTGTGATATCAACTCGATCAAATGAGTACCAGGTGCAGTGTGTAAAACATCACTACTCGGGAGACAAAAGCGGTCGGGCATGATGATGGCCACCCACCCTGTCATATGCCATGCCGGCCTTCATAGGTGCTCCCTAACAGCACTTTCCCCAGCAGTCTGTTAAGGCTATACGGCAGATCTTTGTTTATTACACTCCTCGCTTAGTAACTGTGCGCACACAGAGTGTAATGTAACCCCATACTGAAGTAAACACTCGCTCTTGCATAGCCCAAGCATGAATACAACTTTTGACAAATTCTTCCCCTTGCCACTGCCATCATTGTCCTCACTCCTCACTTCACTCCTCTCTCGGCACTCCACGCTCACCCCTCCCCTTATACCTCCCATTAACCCCCAAACCTGCTCCTGCCTTCACTTTTCCCATAACCCACCCACCCTTGCCCATCCCTTCACTCTTCTCCCCCCATACTCACGCCCACTCATCCATTGAGGGATAATGTTTGGTGAGTGAGTGCGTGCCTGCTTGAGTTGGTGGGTGACTTGGGATGGATCGATGAGTGTTGAGTTAGGTGAGGATGTGAGTGAGTTGGTGAATGAGTGAATTAGTGTGTGAGTGGGTTGGTGAATGAGTGAATTAGTGTGAATGGGTGAGTAAATGTATAGTAAGTAGGTGGGTCCACAGTGAATGCTGCACTCGCTGTACATTAAAGTACAAAAGGAAGAAAAGTTATGCATATGCATGGCTGCATTAACGCTTTCTATCATCTTCAGCAACATTTAATTAGCGATAATGATAGCCCTCACACTAGGTGCAGGAAGTGAGGTGACCGTCGGCCAAACTGAAAAATGAGCCCTGATAGCGGCTCTGCAGTGGAGAGTGAGGGTAACGGTGTGATCCACGTGGCCGATTCAAGCCCCTGGTTCACAGTGGATCATGGTCAGTGATGGTGCCCCACTACAGAGACAGCTCATACGTAATGGGTGTCAATCTTAGTTGTAAAGCATTAAAGAGACAAAGATCCCCCAAGTAGGCCATACAAACTGTTTGGGAAAGTGAAGCCAGTGACAGAGAACAAGCACACACTACTACACTGCACTTTAGAGCACAAAGACAATCTCCCGTGGGGCTTGCATACACTTTTGAGGCAAGTGCTGATAGCACTTCCCTGACTAGCACCGTCCTTGGCTGTCTTTCTCTCCCCATTGCTGATGTTTACACACCATACCAGGTACTCATTTAAGGCTCAGTCACCTTAGGGGAGTTCCAGGACCAAATTTTTATCACTCACCACTGATGCTGTTACCAGATATTAAACCCAGGTCACTTCGTTCGTAATGGAATGTGCCAACGACTTTCCCACCATTCCCATAAACGCATAAAAATACGATGAAAGACACTCGTATATACACACAGACATGTACACACACAAACTTACACATAGTGTACATATAAACTCACACACTCCTACACATGTACATGCAGGTCTTGGGGTTATTTGACCATACATCACTCTTGTCAGTGTGGGTTGGTGTAGAGCATAGATGAATGTTGTTCCATTGCCATTAATGTAGCTCCGTAGGCTACAACACCTGTTGTTATGCATGTTAGTCACGGGTAGAAGCACTATCCAGGTTCAATTTTATTTAGATTTTCAGATTTTTGAGATCTTACATGTACACTAAAATGCACACTCACATGTACATATACACTAACCATACACACTAATACTTGCACATTACTACACACTCACACGCTTATACACACCCCATTTTTGAGTCCGCAGTTTTGATGTTACAGTATTTTTTTACATTAAAATAAATGCAAGCATTCTTCATATAATAAGGATTGACATTAAGGTGCAATTCATCCAGTGATCTGAGTGCGCCATGGGCAAAATTAGTTAATACACACATGTATGTGCAGGCAGTCCCCGGTTTACAGAAATCCGAATTTAGGGAAATGCTCACACAAATCATGTAAAAAAAAATCAGTGTGTGGAAATGTTCGCGTTGAGGTTGCGGATGTCTACTGCGAAGCGAGGCCGAGCTTCACAAGGATTAAAGTAAATGTCATTTTTATAGCATTACATTTTATTTTCCTTTTGTAGCATTACGTAATTGTTTGTTTTCTATGCTTAGAACTATATATTTCCCCATGTTCTATTGCTAGTTTTCATTTTAAGTTGATTTCACGAGTTATTTACTTTAGTTGCTGTGTGTATGTAGGTGTGTAGACGAGGTCTGGCAAAAAAAAACCCTTATAAACACAAACACGTTTCATATTATAAAAATACAGTGCAGTATAAATGAATGAATAATTGTGAGTAAACTGATATTTGTGAATGCCACCTATTATATATAAGGTGTATAACACAAGCATTAAACAATGAGCAGCTTTGCTCGTGAACGTGTGTGCTGTGGTCATATTCACCGCCATTGTGAGTGTCCCTCACTCACCGCGTGTTCGACTCCGCCGTTCCCGTGGACTCAGTAAATCAGCGCTGTCCCTTCTCCCGTCCACGCGGGTTTAGTCTGAGTCGCAACTACATCGGAGACAGCGGGACTGCGACTTTTAGCGGACGGGATGTTGGGGGGAGAAGGGAGTTTGGAGACGTTAGAGTGAGTAATGTCCTGATGCACTCACACTTATATAAGTACACCTAAACAAATATATACACACATACAGACACAAAGATACTCGGTATAGCATAGTAATGTTGTATTTTAACGTCGATTTTAACTTTATTTTTTATGCTGTCATCAATTAACTTATTAGCCACACTTATTACAGTACGTTTAACCACTATTAAATAACAATGCAATTACAATTGTCACATTACCTACTCTTACCAATGATATTGTTTTAAACGATATTATGTTAATATAGTAGGTCATCGATTATATTATCCACCGGCTTCGGAGGGAAAGGGGTACTGGATTTTTTAAAAACCCAGTTAATTGCATCATTTAAAATAGCAGATTTTTGCCCATTTTTGAATAATATGTTTATAGGTGTTCTGTATATATGTAGTGTTTAAAATAGTTTGCGATGTGAAAATCGCTTAAAAACACCAGATAATCGCGTCATTGTTTAAAATGCGATATTGAAAATCGCTTAAATATACAAAGCCAATAAATATCCTGCTGTAAAAAGTGACTATTTACTGTACCGCACTCACCACCCCAATATTGACGACTCTGCATGGGGTGATGTGCGTACTAGGATCTTGTCAACAACTTGTGTTTGACAACAACCTGTGTTTGACAACAACTTGTGTTTGACAACAACAACTTGTGTTTGACAACAACTTGTGTTTGACGACAACAACTTGTGTTTGACAATCGTCTGACTCATGCAGCCTTCAGATCGGTGCTCTGGCGAACGCCGAATTGCACGCAATTTTCGCCAGATCACACTGTATGTTTTCTGCTTCTATTACTGTAGTTATTAGTCATGAAAAATGTATATACGTTCACATTTCATCGTTTAAGTTGTATGTAGTGTGTAATGTACTGTATATAGTATTTGACACTGAAATAAAGCATAGCTACTTGTTTTGTCACGCACATGGTGCCGATCGCCGGACTGGTACAGCCTTTGCAGCGGTTTTACCGGATGTTGGAAGCCAGATAGGCACGAACTGGATTTAATCGATGATCATCTGTATTTAACGTCATAGATTAATTTTTTTAAAACTTTCGTGATTTCAGGAATTCATATTCTTGGGTCTTTCGGTAAAGTCACGTAGATAGGTTCAAATAAAAAAACAAAAAACTACGACGTTTCGATCGCAACACAAGTCACCCATATGACCCTGGACTACACCCATTTCAAACCTTTAAAACAGCCTGCCTCAGCAGCTTCCCCGCTCTTTTTCCTCTGATGACGATCGCTTGTGTTGCGATCGAAACGTCGTAGTTTTTGTTATCTTTGTTATTTTATTTGAACCTATCTACTTGACTTTACCGAAATACCAAGAATATGTGCAACGTCTCCACAAACACAACTCTCAACCACTGCCCGTCAACCACCACCACCTCTCACCATCCCTCACCATCCCCCACTCTGTGCCCAGACCCTCCACCCATCCTCTCTGCCCCCACTCACCGTCTCTTCTCTCCCTGCAGCCTGTATGGGTGTTCACTGACGGACAAGTCGGTTTCCTCTCTCAGTGTCATCCTCAAGGCCAACACAGGATTGAAGAGTCTTGAGTAAGCTCTGCTGTTCGTTTCTCACATGTGCTCTGTGGACGAACTGTGCTAATTGTTGGTGCAACGCGTTGTGAAGTAAACATTTTAATGTGAACATATTTAATCTTGCTGTACTGCTTAATCGAGTCCACTTTAAAATGTTTTACTGTAATCTTAACACATTTGTTTAATTTAACACGTCGGCTAAAGCAATATTCATATTGTTAGCAGATACATTAATTAATTGTAAACATCTCCCTGTGTTCCTCGATGAAAATGTACTGGTGTGATCCTCTGTTGTAATTTGTGTTGAGAAAACACAAACACTTTTTTACATTATAAAGGTACAGTGCAGTATAATTGAATGGATTGTGATTAAACTGATATTTGTGAAAGCCACCTATTATATATAAAATGTCTAACACAGAAGCATTAAACAATGAGCAGCTTTGCTCATGAACGTGTGTGCTGTGGTCATGTTCACCACCATCAGAGCCGGCCCAGCCACTAAGCGACCTTGCATTGCAAAGGGCCCCGTGGCCAGCAGAGGGCCCCTTAGAGTCACTGCTAGCGAGTGGTGAAAAAATCATACATCAAAGGGGCCTCCAACCAAATTTGCTGGGCCCAAAGGTTAGGGGTTCTGACCACCATTGTGGTTCCCTCACTCACCGCGTGTTTGACTCCGCGGTTCCCGTGGGCTCAGTGAGTCAGCGCTGTCCCTTCTCCCGTCCACCGGGTTTAGTCTGACTCACAACAAGATCGGAGACAACGGACTCCGACTTTTAGCGGACGGGATGTTGGGGAGAGAAGGGAGTTTGGAGACGTTAGTGTGAGTAACGTCCTGATGCACACACACTTATATAAGTACACCTAAACAAATATATACACACATGTGGACACAAAACACAGTATTACTACTATAATAGCCCAGAAATGTGTGTAATGCGCGTGACGTCACTCCACATGCCACACTACCCCCCCCCCCGTCATTAATAATAAAATAATCATGAGCGGGTGGATTTTAACACTCACGCAGATCGAGCGGAATTCGCTTTAAATTAGACTTTTCTTTATTGAAAGTTAACCAAATAAATAACTCTACGCAGACGTTTATTTACAGAAGGTGAGGGGGGGGGGCTCCATGTGGAGTGACGTCATCCGCTCTTGATTATTAATGAGGGAGTTGTGTTCCGCGCGTGACGTCACTCCACATGCCGCACCCCCGTAATTAAGAAGGTCGAGCGGAAATATATTTTTTTCGCAAATTCGTTTTAAATTTGACGATTTTTTTTATTGAAAGTGAATCTAATAAATAATTCACGCAGCAACAATGTGGATTTGGGGTCTTTATTTTTTCTTCAGCACTTGAAACAAAAGGTAAGTCTAATTTATGCTTCTACATTTTAGTTAAATAGACATTTCTCGGTGATTTTCCAGATATTGTACTGCAATCCAATTTATTTGAACCCCAGCAACTGAAAGCAGAAGAGAATAAAGTGTCAGAGCAGTTAATTAGAACAAATTTAAGGTCAGTTATATACAGTGCTATTGTGAAATGCAGTGAAGTGTTTTATGCAAACTTTCGTGCAAGATTCACTGCCATTCAATTAACACAATATACAATTATACTCTGCTCATTTTTGTTCGTAAATATTACAGCTTCCGTCCTAGGACGGGCAAAGAAGCAAGTAGCATAATGTTGTATTTTAACGTCTATTTTAACTTTCTTTTTTATGCACTCATCAATTAAGTTATTAGCCACACTTATTCCAGCACTTTTAACCACTATTAAATAACAATACAATTACAATTGTCACATTACCTACTCTAAACAATGATATTGTTTCAAACTATATTGTGTTAATACAGTAGATCATCTATTATATCCAGCGGCTTCGGAGGAAAGGGGTACAGTACTTGATTTTCAATAACACCAGATAATCGCGTCATCATTTAAAATAGCTTATTTTTGCATATTATGAATAAGATGTTTATAGGTGCTCTGTATATATTTAGTGTTTTAAATAGTTTACGATATGAAAATCGCTTACATAAATATACGAATAAACTATAAATATCCTGCTGTAAAAAGTGACTATTTACTGTACCGCACTCACCACTCCAATATCGAAGACTCTGCATGGGGTGGTGTGCGTACTAGGATCTTGTTCAACAACTTGGTTTGACAACAACTTGTTTGACAACAACTTGTGTTTGACAACAACTTGTGTTTGACAACAACAACTTGTGTTTGACAACAACAACTTGTGTTTGACAACAAAACTTGTGTTTGACAACAACTTGTGTTTGAGAATCGTCAGACTGATGCAGCCTTCAGATCGGTGCTCTGGCGAACGCCGAATTGCACGCAATTTTTGCCGGATCGCACTGTATGTTTTCTGTTTCTGTCACTGTAGTTATTAGTCATGAAACATTTATACACATGCAGTGTTTGCATTGTTTAAGTTATTGTATGTCGTGTATAATGTACTGTATATATTATTTGACACTGAAATAGAGCATAGCTACTTGTTTTGTCACGCACATGGTGCCGATCGCCGGACTGGTACAGCCTTTGCAGCGGTTTTACCGGATGTTGGAAGCCAGATCCACGAACTGGATATAATCGATGATCATCTGTATTTAACGTCATAGATTAAAAATTTACTTAAAACTTTCGTGATTGCAGGAATTCATATTCTTGGTTTTCGGTAAAGTCACGTAGATAGGTTCAAATAAAATAACAAAAAACTACGACGTTTCGATCGCAACACAAGTCACCCATATGACTGACTACACCCATTTAAAACCTTTAAAACAGCCTGCCTCAGCAGCTTTCCCGCCTTTTTTCTCCTGATGACGATCGCTTGTGTTGCGATCGAAACGTCGTAGTTTTTTGTATCTTTGTTATTTTATTTGAACCTATCTACTTGACTTTACCGAAATACCAAGAATATGTGCAAGTCTCCACAAACACGACCCTCAACCACTGTTCCGTCAACCACCACCACCTCTCACCATCCTCACCATCCCCACTCTGTGCCCAGACCCTCCACCCATCCTCTCTGCCCCCACTCACCGTCTCTTCTCTCCCTGCAGCTGGTGATTGTTCACTGAGGACAAGTCGGGTTCCTCTCTCAGTGTCATCCTCAAGGCCAACACAGGATTGAAGAGTCTCGAGTAAGCTCTGCTGTTCGTTTCTCACATGTGCTCTGTGCACGAACTGTGCTAATTGTTGGTGCAACGCGTCGTGAAGTAAACATTTAAATGTGAACACATTTAATCTTGCTGTCCTGCTTAATCGAGTCCACTTTCAAAATGTTTTACTGTAATCTTAACACATTTGTTTAATTTAACACGTAGGCTAAAGCAATATTCATATTGTTAGTAGATACATATTAATTGTAAACATCTCCCTGTGTTCCTCGATGAAAATGTACTTGTGTGTGATCCTCTGTTGTAACTTTGTGTTTATAAACGCAAACACTTTTCATATTATAAAGGTACAGTGCAGTATAATTGAATGGATGATTGTGATTAAACTGATATTTGTGAATGCCACCTTTAATATATAAAATGTATAACACAGAAGCATTAAACAATGAGCAGCTTTGCTCATGAACGTGTGTGCTCTGGTCATGTTCACCGCCATTGTGAGTGTCCCTCACTCACCGCGTGTTTGACTCCGCGGTTCCCGTGGGCTCAGTGAGTCAGCGCTGTCCCTTCTCCCGTCCACGCGGGTTTAGGCTGAGTGGCAACGAGATCGGAGACAGCGGACTCCGACTTTTAGCGGACGGGATGTTGGGGAGAGAAGGGAGTTTGGAGACGTTAGTGTGAGTAATGTCCTGATGCACACACACTAATATAAGTACACATAAACAAATATATATATACACACATGTGGACACAAAACACAGTATTACTACTATAATAGCCCAGAAATGTGTGTAACGCGCGTGACGTCACTCCACATGCCACACTCCCCCCCCCCCGTCATTAATAATAAAATAATCATGAGCGGGTGGATTTTTACACTCACGCAGGTCGAGCGGAATTTTTTTAACGCAAATTCGCTTTAAATTAGACTTTTCTTTATTGAAAGTTAACCAAATAAATAACTCTACGCAGACGTTTCTTTACAGGTGAGGGGGGGGGCTCCATGTGGAGTGACGTCATCTGCTCTTGAGTATTAATGAGGGGGTGGGGGGCGTGGTCCACATGAGTGACGTCATCTGCTCATGATTATTGAGGCGTTTTGTCCCGCGCGTGACGTCACTCCACATGCCGCACCCCCCGTCATTAAGAAGGTCGAGCGGAAATATATATTTTCGCAAATTCGCTTTAAATTTGACGTTTTTTTTTATGAAAGTGAATCTAATAAATAATTCTACGCAGCAACAAAGTGGATTTGGGGTCTTTATTTTTTCTTCAGCACTTGAAACAAAAGGTAAGTCTAATTATGCTTCTACATTTTAGTTAAA
>NW_024706295.1:0-11086 GCF_018977255.1 Callorhinchus milii | reverse complement strand
TGGGTGGCTCTGTTCCTCTCTCTCTGTCTCTCTCTCTGTCTCTCTCTCTCTGTCTCTCTCTCTCTGTCTCTCCCTCTCTCTCTGTCTCTCTGTCTCTCTCTCTCTCTGTCGCTCTCTCTCCGCTGGTAATTAACTCTCCCTCTTGCTCTGTTCCTCCTAAGAGCACCAGCCCTCGCCCGGCTCCGCCGGCTCCCAATCGCCAAACGGATTGATCTCCAGCTCCTCTCAACCTGTCGTCAAATATCTTTCTCGCCCGGCACCTCCCTCCCTCCCTCCCTCCCTCCCCACCTCCCTCCCTCCCTCCCCCTCCCCGACCTTGTCACTCTCTCGCTCTATCCCCCCTATCTTGCCCCCGTCCTTCTCCCCTGAAGACCTTCCTACGGTCTGTGGTCACCTCCCCTTCCCGGTTCAGTGTCGTGCTCCACCGCTGTCCGAACGCTCTGGGACACCTCCCGGTGTGAGGGGGCAAGTTGTTGTTGTTCAAGGCCCCATCATCCCCTGACCTCTCTCCCCTCATTCCTTCCCTCAGCCTCTCCTCTCTCAGCTTTATCTCGCCACGTTCCTCACTCCGTAGGGACCGCAGCAAAGATCCCTGTACACTGTGCGTCCGTCCACACTCCCAGGTCAGGGTTAGAGACACAGTAAAGCTCCTCTACACTGTGCGTCCACACTCCCAGATCAGGAGTCCATGCCTGTGTGATGAGCTTATTTAGATCACAATAGTGGATCCCCGGAAAAATAATATGCCCATGGCACTCCCCCTCACAAGACCTTTCTGATGAGGTATAAATCATGTCTCTACGTCAATCATTTATTGCGGTAATGGTGGACACACAGACACACACACACAGACAGACATTTTGCCTTTATTAGTATATATTATTATTATAATACACATTACAGTTTATCAGAGAGATTCCCCTCTCACACACACACAAAGGGGAGTGGATATCTGGAACTCTCTCTCCCTCCCTCCCTCCCCCCCCTCTCTCTCGCTCCCCTCCAAAAGGCTGTGGGTTATGACTGGATCCGTTCACATTGTCCAGACTGAGGTGGACATAGGTTTGTGAGGTCAGGGGATCAGGGGATATGGGGCAAAGGCGGGTGAATCCTATTTATTATAGGATTAGTATCATTATTATTATCCTTGCGTTCGACACCGCGCCTTATCACATCTTCGAGACGTCTCAAAGTGCTTCACAGATGATACTGTAAAGTGCAGTGACTGTGGGCTTTGTGGGCGAAACGCAGCAGCCAATTGCGCCCGGAAGTGTCCCACAAACAGCCGTGGGTTGAGTGACCAGATTATTATTATTATTTGGTGTGGTGGGGGGGGGGGGGGTTATTACCCCCGGAAAAGCAATGCGCCAATTGACGAGGAGTAGACGGAATCGAGGTACAGATCAGCCACCATCTTGTAGAATGGGGAACAGGCTTGAGAGGCTGAATGGCCTCCTCCTGTTCCTAGGCAGTGTCTGTCCACAACTCCCCTCACTGAATGCAGGAAGTGAGGGAGGGAAACAATGCCATTTCCTGTGTATCCGTTCCCCCACTACAGGAAAGTTGGCAAAGACATCTCTCTGCCGACACACACACACACACGGAACCCATCACCGTTGCTTAAGAGTCTCCAAACCCAACTGAGAGTTCCATCCATCCCACCTACACCTGGAAACCCCAGCGATAGATGGTTGGAAGATCACGCTCTCTCTCTCTCTCCTGCTTACCTAATTCCGGAGAGTATTAGGCGCAGGTTGGCGAGAGCCAAGGCTTTGGGGGGAGCCCAGAGCGTGCGTTGGGGGGTAACTGTTGGGGTCTAACCGGCTAAACCCACACACAGCTCGGCCATCGAGAGAGAGAGCGAGCGCTGTGTGGCCGAGCTTTCCCCTGCTTGTCCAGCGAGGACCCCCCTCCCCGTTAGTTAGTTGGGGCTTTGGCTGTGGGGGTAACAGGAGCTGAGGGGGAGGATTCCCTGACCCCCAGTGACTGGTCGGCCCCTCCAGGTCCTCCCGATGAGCCGGGCCGGGCCGGGCCGCCATCAGCAGTGAGTGCCCTGGGACCCTGCGGCCCCTCCCGGCTCAGGAACCGGGGACTAGAGACCGGCACAGAGAGCGGGGGGTTCGATCCCCACAATCCACTGCCGGTTCAGCTCCGAGGGGGCCCACTTCCACCACCACCTTGCGTAGCAATCCTTTGCATCTGATATATTTTGTCAGGTGGTTGAAACGACTCAAAGCGCTTCACAGGATCCACTGTGAAGTGTAGTGATTGTATATTTTGTGGGTAAAACACGGCAGTCAGTTGTGCCCAGCGACGTCCCCGCAAACAGCCGTGCCTCGAACCTTTTTGATATTTCGCCCACAAAACACACAGTCACTCCACTTTACAGCCTATCCTGCGAAGCACTCTGAGACGTCTCGATGATGTGATGAGCCGTTTCAAACGCAAGGATTATTATTATTATGGCTCAGATAGATAATGGAGTCCTGTAGCTCAGGGGTTAGAGCCCTCGTCTCTCAAGCGAGAGGACCTGGGTTTGATTCCCGGGCGGGTCAATATGTTTCCTTACTCCATACACACACACACACACACACACACACACACACACACGTGCCCGGGAATCAAACCCAGGTCCTCTCGCTTGCGAGGCGAGTCTCCAACCACTTACCGGGGGGCAATAATCCCTTAAAAAGATAATAATAATGATAACGTGGACACTCAATCCACGCCCGTTTGTGGGGACGCTGCTGTGCACAATTGGCTGCCGGGTTTCGCCCACAAAACACAGTCACTCCGCTTTCCAGTATAACCTGTGAAGCGCTTTGAGAAGTCTCAAAGATGTGATGAGGCGCTGTGTCAAGTGCGAGGATTATTGTTACTGTTGTGGCTCAGACAGATAATGACAGGTTTCTTTCTGTGTATTTTGCCTCAGAAAGAGGTCTCGCACGTCCACCCACAGGGATCCGCGCCGCGTCTGAAACAGTCATCACGATATCAGGTAAGACCCCGTCTCCCCCTTTCTCTCTCCCTCCCTCGTCCCTCCCTCGCTCCGTGTTCTGGCCAAGCTTTCCCGCTGCTTGTCCAGCGAGGACCACCCCTCCCCGTTAGTTAGTTAGTTGGGGCTTTGGCTGTGGGGGTAACAGGAGCTGAGGGGAAGGGTTCCCTGACCCCCAGTGACTGGTCGGCCCCTCCAGGTCCTGCCGATGAGCCGGGCCGGGCCGGGGTGCCATCAGCAGCGAGTGCCCTGGGACCCCGCGGCCCCTGCCGGCTCAGGAACCGGGGACTAGAGACCAGCACAGAGGGTTGGCTTGAAACCAAACTGGGCATCGTCATCCGTGTCAGGTTTGATCCTGTGTTAGTGTAATCCAAGGATTTATCTTAGCCGAAGGAATCCTATCATCACAGCCCCATCTGCGTCTAATTCCCACCACTGTATGTCTATGTAATGGGAATCACTGCAAACCAAACAACAACAACAACAACAACAAGATTTCATTTATAGAGCGCCATTCACGTCGGGAGGACATCCCAAGGCGCTGTACAGTTGGGTCAAAGCCACACCTCGCTGACTCCCCGAAGATAAATAAATTGAATTGACTGTATATTTTGTGGGCGAAACACGGCAGCAAATTGTGCACCGCAGTGGGCAGTACACACGGGCGCGGATGGAGTGACCAAATTATTTTATTTCAAATATTCTGTGACGCACTTTGAGAAGTCTCAACAGCAAGATTGCATTTGTATAGCGCCTTTCACGTCGGGAGGACGTCCCAAGGATAAGGCGCTACATCAAATACAAGGATTATTATTATTATTATATATTATAATAAAATCACCCACAGAATACACAGTGGAGACCTGCAGCTTTGTGATTAGAGCACTCGCCTTGTTCAGTTCCCTGGCAGTGCGAAACCTGAGGCAAGTTTCCTTACTGCACACAAGCCTCTGTTTACGTCGGTGCAAGTGCGAACCCGGTTGTTAGTCGATTGTCGGATCGCTTTCCACGGGTAATAGTCCCTGAAAAAAATTATTTGATCATTCAATCCAAGACTGTTTGTGGGACACTGCTGTGGTAATTGGCGGCCACGTTTTGCTCACGAAACATACAGTCCCTACACTTTACAGTATATTCTGTGAAGCGCTTTGAGACGTCTCAACGACGTGATAAGGCGCGATATCATACGCCAAGGACTACTGTTATCATTATAGTTTGGATTTGATGGTGTGCCTTGTCACATCGTCCATTAAGGAGCAGCAATAAGGATTATTATTATTATTGCAAGGATATTGAAACCTTAGGCAAGTTTCCTTACCCCCCCCCCACCCCCCCCAACACACACACACCTCTGTTTACCTGCAATAAGCAGGAACCCTACTTGTTAGTCGATCGGTAGATCGCTTTCTGGGGCGTTAATAATCCCTTACAAAACATAACGACAATAATTTGGTGCCTTCAACCAACGGCTGTTTGTGGGGACGTCGCTGGGCGCAATTGGCTGCCACCTTTCGCCCGCAAAACACGACAGTCACTACACTTCACGGCGCGTCCCGCCGTGCGCTTTGAGATGTCTCGGTCGCGGGATGAGGCGCTGAGCCAAACGTTAGGATCGCTGCGAGGGTGATAATAATATTAATTATGAGAATTATTGTCTGGAGATTATTGTCTATAATAATAAATAATAATAATTATTATTGTCTAGAGATCATTGTCTATAATAATATATAATAATAATTATTGTCTACAATAATATTGTCTATAATAATAAATAATAATAATTATTGTCTATACTAATAAATAATAGTGATTATTGTCTATAATAATAAGTAATAATAATGATTATTGTTTATAACAATAAATAATAATGATTATTGTCTATAACAATAAATAATAATAATGATTATTGTCTATAATAATAACAAATAATAATAATTATTGTCCGGAGATTATTGTCTATAACAGTAATTATGATGGTCGAGAGATTATTGTCCATAATAATAATAAATAATAATAATAATTATGATTATGATTGTCCAGAGGTGGAGGGGGAGTGGGGGAGTAAAGGAGTTGGCGGTGTTGGTGGTCGGTCGGCCACCCGCCGCTGTGTGGGCGGCGCCTCAGCGTTAGCAGATGCGCAGCGTCAGCGTTGGCCGAGCGACGGCCGTCCCCGGAGTTGCCCTCTGTGTGTGTGTGTGTGTGTGTGGGGCTCAGTCCCGGGCGCGGCCGAGCGGGAGGCGGGAAGCGCGACGGCGGCCATTTTCCACTCGACCGCCGCACACACAGAGACCCCTTCGCTCCGCCCTTCACCCGCCGGGTGGGTGCGTGTGTGTGTGTGTGTGTGTGAGGGGGGCGGCCTCGACTCAGCGACTCCAGCGCCCCGCAGCCCGGAGCAGGAGGCCCGGGGGAGGCCGCAGGTTAGGCCCGGGGTCTGGGGGTGGGGGGGGCGGCGGGAGAGGCCGTGAGGCCTATGTTGCTCAGGGAAGCCTCGGCCTCGCGTACTTTAACAGCCCCGACACCCCCTCCCCCGTCCCCTCCCAACCCTCACCCCCTCTCAACGCCCCCCCTCCCTCCCTCCGGCTGTTACTGGTGTGAATTCCCCCCTTTATACCCCCCTTTTTATTGTAATAAATATCACATATACATTAATAAAATTATTCTCTTATTCTATAACATATAATCTGTTATATTCGATGTAATTATTCTGTAAAACACTTATTATACGATTCTATGATATTCTTCTACGTATTTTGTATGGAATGTATTTCGTATTATTCTATAATACACTCCATATATTTATATAATTCTAATATATTCCATATTATTCTATGATCTGTTCTCCTCATATATTATGTTCTATACCATTATTCTATAATGCACTCTATGTTTATATAATTCTGTACTATATTATTTTATTGCTCTCTATGTTATTTTATATCATTCTATGATATATTCTCTCTATATATAATTCTATAACCTTCTGTACTCTATATATTTTATATAGAATATATTTTATATTATTCTGTAATACACTCTATATTTATATAATTCTGTAATATATTATTTTATTGCTCTATATTACATTTTATATCATTATTCTATGATATATTTGCTATATATAATTCTATAATCTTCTATACTCTCTATATATTTTATATAGAATATATTTTAGATTATTCTATAATACACTATATTTATATAATTCCATGATATATTCTATATTATATTCTCTATTGTATCATACAGCATTATTCTATGATATTTTATATTCTATAATATATTCTCTATATATAATTCTATGATATATTCTGTATTATTCCATGACATGTTACTGCTCTATATATTATATTTTATATAATTCTATAATACACACTATATTTATTCAATTCTATAATACATTCTATATATTATATTTTATATCATTATTCAACAGTACATTGACTCTATTATATTCCATATCATTCTATAGTATATTCTCTCTATATTAGGTGCTGTATTCTATGCTGTATTCTCTATATATTATGTTTTGTATTAGTATTCTATGATATTTTATTTCACCCACAAAAGTCACTTCACTTTCCCGTGTATGTCAAAGTCGTGATAAGGCGCTATATCAAGTGCAAGGATTATAATTATTTGTGATTAATTTCACATTCCCCCCTTTATATCCTTCCATTTATAATAAATATAATCATATTCTATGTTATTATTCTATAATATATTCAATATATAGTATATAAAGCGCTCTGAGACACTACCCTGTTTAGAGGGGCTATTATAAGTGCAAGTCGTTGTTGTATTCCTTGTTATTTATATATACTATATTCTATATATTATTATTCTATATATATTAATAATATATTCTATTATTCTATTATTTATATAAATATAGTATGTACCCATCTGTTGCTTTTATATTTTTTCTGTATGGTATATTAATAAGAAAATATTCTATATTCTATAATTTATACAATATATTAATATAATAATACATTATAGATTAATAATACAATATATATGAAATGTATCCAACTATTGCTTTTAAATGTTACATATAATAATATATTCTATTCTATATTCTTTGTTATGTTAGCAATAATACATTCTATAATATATCTGTGGCTTTTAACACATATATATATATCTATACATATATAATTATATATTCTATGTAGAATAATATTTTGCCCACAAAATATACAGTCACGTCACTTTACACTATATTCAGTGAAGTGCTTTGAGACGACTTGAAGACGTGATAAGGTACTATATCAAACGCACAGATTATTACATATATTCTATATTATAATCCATTTATTATTATGATCCTTGCATTTGATATAGGGCCTTAACACGACTTCAAGGCGTCTCAAAGTGCTTCACAGAATACACTGTAGTGTAGTGACTTTTTTNGGGGGGGTGAAACGCGGCCACCAGTTGCACACAGCGGTGTCCCAACAAACAGCCGTGGATCGAGTGACCGAATTAATATTATATTTATTTAATTTGAAGGGATTTTTACACCCGGAAAAGCAACCCGCCAACGGGTTCCTACTTACCGCTGGGTACAACGGGCATGGGGGTGCGGAGTAAGGAAACCTGCTCGAGGTTTCATCCCGCCCGGGAATCAAACCCAGGTCCTCTCACTTGCGAGGCGAGTGCGCTAACCAATACCCTCCAGGAGTCCATATTATCCATTTATATCACATTCTATATTATGCTTTTATTTACGTTTCGAGATGCCTCGACGACGTTATAATGCCCACGTCAAATGCAAGCGATATTATTATTCATTATTATTATTTGACCGTCTCTCTCTTTGATGTGTCTCCAAATCCCATCTCTTTTAATCCTGGTTTACCTCTTTAATTTGCGCGCCTGTGTTTTTTTTAAATTGATATTTCTCCCTCTTTTTTTAAAAAAATTACTTGAATCCCGTTTTTTTAATCTATTCCTCATTTTACCTTTATTTTTTTTAAAAAATTTGTTTCGATTTCTTACTTTATGGGGTGGGGGGGGGGAGGCAGATTTCCTGCCTGTATTGTTGATTGACGGATCGCTTTTCCGGGGGGTAATAATTCCTCCGGAAAAATAATAATAATTATAATCGGTCACTTCAATCCACGACTGTTTGCGGGGACGTCGCCGGGCGCAATCGGCCGCCGCAGTTAACCCACAAAACGTAGGCACTACACTTTGCGGTGTATCCTGTGAAGCGCTTTGAGGCGTCTCGAAGACGTGATCAGGCGCCACATCATACTCAACGATTAATACTATTTTTGGGGGGTCTTGTAGCGTAGTGGTTTAGAGTACTCGCCTCGCAAGCGAGAGGACCTTGGTCAAGTTTCCTTACTCCGCGCACACGCGCACACCCACGCCAATGTTTACCTAGCGGTAAGGAGGATTGTTGATCGGCGGATCGCTTTTCTGGGAGTAATAATCCACTCAAAAATAATCATCATCACAATATTTGGGCGGGCGCTCGACCCACGACTTGGCGGGACCGCTGCTGTGCACCGTTGGCTCCCGTGTTTCGCCCACGAGACATACAGTCGATTCGCTTTTGCAGTGTGTCCTGATCGTTCCTTCCAAAAAAAATAATACTAATAATTATAATCGGTCGCTTCAGTCCATGACCGTTTGCGGCGGCGGTGGTGGGGGTTGGGGGGACGTCGCCGGGCGCCATCGGCTGCCGCGTTTAACCCGCGAAATAGATAGTCACTACACTTTACAGTGTATCCTGCGAAGCGCTTTGAGACGTCTCGAAGACGCTGCGTCAAAGGCCAGGATTATACCGACGGCGTTAATGCGTGTCCACGTATGCGTTCCTGGCGTGTCTCGCGCCAGGTGGTCGTTCTGCCTGCGCTGAACGTGCAAAAAAAGGGGGTGGACTGCAGCTTTTAAATTATTTTTTTTTCGCACGCGCGCCGTATATTTTTATTGACGTCTTTCGGTTTGGGCTGAGCCTGCACGACGGATGCGATAGGGGCAGTGGGGGGGGGGGGTGGGGGGAAGAAATGCAGTTGAAATTGTCTCTGGAACTCGCTGTTCCTCCTTTAAAACGCTCAGTCCCCCTCCATTTTGTTGCTGGAGACAGACTAACGAATGAAAAAGCCTTCTGCTTATTACTAAACCCTCGCTCGATCGCTGACTCCTCCCCTGGTGACTGCTTCTCAGAGGTATTTAGGCCTTCCCGGACCCTTATTTCAATTCGCTTTGCCTTCCAGTGCGATTTAAACCCGAACCCACGCTTTGTTTGGGGGTCGGGGCGGTGGGGGGGTGGGCTGCGGGGTTCGTGCGGGCGGGGCGGGGGGGGGGGGGGAAGGGGGTGGTTGGCATCTGATTTGTCTCGGCTGCTGTTTTGTCCTCCGCCCCCAATCCAAACAGGAAACTGACTGGTAACCCCCACCCTTCTCTCTGTAGTAATCTGTCGGAACGGCATCGCTCCGGCTCCTGTCAACTGGTAACTCTGCTGCGCGTCTTCTGTTCTTGTGGCTGTGCTTCGTGTTTCTCGCCTGTGCCGGTCGGTGCTGGCGTCGCCCCCACCCTCGCCCCCACCCTCCCGCATCTCCCCCTCCCCCCCCCCCCCCCCACCCACCACACCCAGTTCTCCTGCTCCCTTCCCCCACTCCTCTCCCCTCCCCCCCCCCCCTCCAATCCCCCAAAGTGCTCCCTCTCGCTAACTTGCACTCTTATCTTGCTTCATATCCCACCCACCCCCCGCCCCCGCCCCGCCGCCCGCCCCCACTCCACCGCCCGCTGCCTCCGCTCGGCCAGCTCCGGCCTCCTACTTGTCCTTCGTCCCCTCCGCTCCACCAGCGGTGGCCATGCTTTCAGCCGCCACGGCCAGAAACTCTGGGGACTCCCTCCCTCGACCCCTCCGCCTTGTCTCCCTTCCTCCCTCCCTCCCTCCCCACCTTCAAATCCTGCCTAAAGACCGCTCTTATTGATCGTGCTTGCGGTCACCTCCCCCCTCCCCCTCCCCCTGGCTCCTTGTCAGACTCCGCCACTGTCAAGCGCCAAGGGATACCCACTCCTCCATCGGCGGTCGGGCCTTCAGCCTCTCTACCCCCCCCTCCCACCCTCTGGAACTCCATCCCACAGTTCCTCCACCTCGCCCCCTCCGTCGCCTCCTTCAAGGCCCATCTCAGGACCCTCCTCTTCGACCAACCGCGCCTTCGGTCACCCTCCTACCCCCCACCCTCCCTGCCCTCCACCCCCTCCTGATCCCAACCCCCAGCTCGGGTCCAAAGCCCTGACGGTCCGGTGCCTTGGGACGTCCTCCCGACGTGGGAGGCTCCGTGTAAATGTCATTTGTTGTTGTTGTTGTTGTTGTTGCTGCCGCTGATGTTGATCTGTTCAAGGCCCTGTGCACTTGCAACATCGGCTCCTGACTGTGACGGCTCAGATAATAATCCTCGCAGTTGACGCGGCGCCTGATCGCGTCTTCGAGACGTCACGAAGCGCTTCACAGAACATACCGTAGAGTGCAGTGGCTGCGTACCCTGTGGGCGAAACGCAGCCGCCCATTGCGCGCAGCAGCGTTCCCTTCCCGCTAATGATAATTATTAAGATGTGATTGCGGTTCAGAGTTGACGTGTTTTGGGGCGTTGGCTTTTGGGATCGCTTTGCAGTAATAATCCTTAGTAACGCTTCTGTTCCCGGGGGCTAGAAGCCTGGAATATCCCTCGACCCCTCCACTCCAACATCGGTTGCCGTTCTTTCCGCCGCTACTCCCCGAAATTCTGTCACTCTCTCCCTCAATCCCTCCCTCCCTTCCCCATCTTCAGATCGCACCTGGAGACCTTCCTCTTCGACCGTGCCTACGGTCAACTGTAAGTTGTTGTTGTAACATTGCCTTTTGATACCTATCACGTCATCGAGACGTCTGAAAAGAACTTGGTGGGATTTTACGGTGAAGTGTAGTGACTGTGTTTTGCACGTGAGCGCAGCAGCCAATGACACACCAGGGAGTGACCGGTTTTATCTGAGGGTCCGTTGGCCAGGACACCGGGTGAGACACTGATAAAATATCCCGAACCCTGCCCTACGCCGCTCTTGGGTGCACACAAAACACACAGTCACTCCACT
>NW_024706294.1:0-11091 GCF_018977255.1 Callorhinchus milii | reverse complement strand
TGTATATTTGTGGGCGAACGTAGCAGCCAATTGCGCACAGCAATGTCCCACAAACAGTCGCAGATTGAAAATGACCAATTTATTATTGTTTTTGGTTTTCGGAGGGATTATTATTAGGCTCTGTGTGGAGTAAGGAAACCTGCCCAAGGTTTCGCCCTCTGCCTGAAATTGAACTCAGGTCTCTCGCTTGCAAAGCGAGTGCTCTAACCACTGAGCTACAGGACTCCACATTACATAGAACAGACCTGATATACAGATAATAGGGCTGTTATACAAGGACCAGGCCTGTTGCACAGAGACCGGACCCGATGTACAAAGACCGGACTTGTTATACAGAGACCAGGGCTGATATTCGGAGACCAGACCTGTTATACAGAGACCAGGGCTGTTATAGAGAGACCAGGGCTGTTGTACAGAGACCAGGGCTGTTATACAGAGACCGGGTCTGTTGTACAGAGACGAGGGCTGTTATTGTTTAAGAACAAATTCCCGCCATAAAATATAATTTCTCCAAATGGAGCGTCGGGTTCACAGCGCCTCAGCCAATCAGCGGTAGTGTGTCTCCCAGCTGGAGATTCCCATTGTGACGCGGCGGCACCTCAGCCAATCAGCGGCAGCGTGTCTCCCAGCTGGAGATTCCCATTGTGACGCGGCGGCACCTCAGCCAATCAGCGGGCTGCTGGCCAGAGGGCGGGCAGTTTGAAACTCAGTGCGTCTCAACTCAATATGAGGGGATATGAGCTGACGGGGGAGGTGAACTGAGGGGGGTGTGAGGGGATGTGAGGGCAGGGGGGGAGCTGAGGGGATGTGAGGGGAGGGGAGCTGAGAGGATGTGAGGGGGGGAGTTGAGGGGGGGAGCTGAGAGGAGCTGAGGGGATGTGAGGGGAGCTGAGGGGATGTGAGGGGGGGGGGTGAGGGGATGTGAGGGGAGCTGAGGGGATGTGAGTGGGGGAGCTGAGGGGATGTGAGTGGGGGGGGAGCTGAGGCTATGTGAGGGGAGGGGAGATGAAGGGATGTGAGGGGCGGGTAGCTGAGAGGATGTGAGGGTAGGGGGGAAGTGAGGGGATGTGAGGGACGCTGAATTGATGTGAGGGGAGCTGAGGGAATGTGAGGGGAGCTGAGGTGATGTGAGGGGAGCTGAGGGGATGTGAGGGGAGCTGAGGTGATGTGAGGGGAGCTGAGGGGATGTGAAGGTAGTGGAGTTGAGGGGATGTGAAGGGAGGGAAGGTGAGGGGATGTGAGGGGAGCTGAGGTGATGTGAGGGGAGCTGAGGGGATGTCAGAGGAGCTGAGAGGGTGAGGGGAGCTGAGGGGATGTGAGGGTAGTGGAGTTGAGGGGATGTGAAGGGAGGGAAGCTGAGGGGATGTGAAGGGAGGGAAGCTGAGGGGATATGAGGGGAGCTGAGGGGATGTGAAGGGATGTGAGGGAAGGGGAGCTGCTGAGGGGAGGAGAGCTGAGGGGAGTTGAGATGATGTGAGGGTTGTTGAGCTGCTGAGGTGAGCTGACCTGAGGGAAGTTGAGGCGACATGGGGTACGTGAGCTGAGGGGAGCTGAGCTCAGGGGAGGGGGAGAGCGCGATATCAAATGCCAAGATTATTATTAACGCTGCAAGCCAAAGCCCTGTGGGTAGAATGGTCCAAAGGATAAATTTCCAGACCTCGAGCCTTGGCTCTTGCAAAACAACTCCTAGTATGTTACCTGACCCTATGCCTCAGTCCCTCGTCCTTGCTCCCCATTTACCCGGATCACTTTCCTTTTGAACCTATGGTCACCTCCAATTTCTCCTCAGTGCAATGTCTATCAATGCAATTGTTAAACATTCTGAGACATGACCTTACGAATGGCCAAATGTGCTAAACATCTGTGTTCCTTTTGTCTTCAGGTGTCTGTCCCTTTAAACAGCAGTTGGTCTGTGATCCCCACCCACACAGCCACTTCCTGGTTTGGGGGAAAGTCCCAAACAGAGCAAAGAGCTGATGGTGAAATGGCGTCTGTACAGGAATTGGAGAACCTGAGAAATGAAGCCACTTGTTCAATCTGTCTGGAGTTTTACACAGATCCCGTGATTATAGACTGTGGCCACAACTTCTGCAGAGACTGTATTTTACAGTGTTGGGGCACAGGGCAAGAAAGTGTGTCCTGTCCACAGTGCAGGCAGCAGATTCCCCAGAGGGGTGTTCGGCCCAACAGAACTCTGTCTAACATTGTAGAGAGTGTTCAGAGACTGAGCCTGAATCCGAGGCTGGAAGAGGTGGGAATCCAGTGTGAAGAGCATCAGGAGAAGCTGAAACTGTTTTGTGAAACGGATCAAAGAGCGATCTGTGTGGTCTGTGCGATGTCCCGTGATCACAAGGATCACACAGTCATTCCCATTAAGGAAGCTGCTGAGCTCCACAAGGTATGGAATTGATATTAATCCTGAAATTTCATGTGGCGTCGGGAGGGCTTCAGAATACACTGTAAACATAGGACACAGGAGGAGACCATTCAGGCCTTGAAGCCTGTTTGCCATTCAGTTAGATCATGGCTGATCTGTACCTCAACTGAAAATCCCCACGTTTGCCCCATATCCCTTGATACCCTGACCTAACAAAAATCTATCCAACTGTCTCTTAATCCACCGACCTTTGGGGGAGAGAGGTACAGATTTCCACAAACTTTTATGTCGGAAAATATACTTCCTGATTTCACTGACGAAGGCCTAGTTCTTACTTTAATATTATTCCCCTTGTTCTGGATTCTGTCACCAGAAGAAATACTGTCTCTGTAGCTACTCAATTGAAATCCATTATTAATTCAAACACCTCAATCAGATCACCCCTCAACCTTTTAAACTGAAGGGAATACAGACCAGGTTTATGGGGCCCTAAAGTGACCTGACTGTGAGCGCAGCTGCCGATTTGCACACACAATGTCCCACAACTTCCTGACTCAAGACGCCACAATCTGATAACTGAACCAGGTGTTTAATATGTAAGATTGGTTTCATGACCAAGTTAAAGTTTAGTCGAGCAGATGAACCTTTGTCAATGCGCTGTTACACTCTATGTGACAAATTAGGAAAGAGATGATATTGTGTACAGCCGGTCACTGAGCATCAATCTCGCCGGCCTCTGGGTCAGAAGGTTGTGTGTTCAAGCCCTGGTGTTGGCTGACTTGCTGACGGCATGTTAGGTAAATCCAGAAGTTCTGAGTGGCCTCACCATCTCACTGCGTCGATCGAGTGGAATGGAATATTACAGCTCTGTCACACAGGTGGAATATCGTAAAACAGTAATAATGACGCTATCCCTTCTCCCTGTTTACTTACATTCACTTTGTTTCAGCAAAAGCTGCAGAAAGCCCTCGAAACCCTTCAAAAACAGTTGGATGAAATGTCTCAGTGTCAGAGAGAAGAAGGAGCAGCTCAACTGGAAGTGAAGGTGAGGTGTTTGTATATGAGCTCTGATATAGCCCATCCCATTGATATTGCTGTGTGACAAGCTTTCCCGCTGTTTCCAGCCATGACCACCCTACAGGTTAGGGGTTGGTCTCGCAGTGTTAACAGGAGATGAGTTGGTTTACTCACTCCGCACAGTCTGTCTATCCAGGTCCTGTCGATGAGCCAGTCTGGGCTGTGGCGTTATCAGCAGTGCCCTGGGATACTGTGGACCGGCCTGGCTCAGGAACTGGACAAGAGACCGTCACAGAGGCCTCTCTCGATGCCGCCATTTCATTGCCAGGCAGGTCACCTTGGAGCCAGTTCAGTTCAGGAGACCTCGATACCCACCCCCTCAGGAGGATATCACCAGGTTCATGGGCAATGTAACCGTGACTGACAGGCCGATCCCCTGTTCTTGTGTCGGATAATGTTAACGTTGTGTTCATTGTGACAGAGACAAGCCGAGCGTCTGAGGAAGAACATCGACGCTGAATTTGCTAAACGTCACCAGCTGCTGACTGAGGAGCAGAGAGACCTGATTACCAAACTCAGACAGCAGGAGGAGGCCATCTTAGTGCAAATAGAACACAATAAGAGTGACATTTCCAAGCAAATTACTTCTATTAACCAGAGAATAGCAGAAATCCAGACAAGACTGACTCTCCAGAACACCGAATTCCTGAAGGTGCATAGGCTGTGTGTCTGGTGTGATAGACAGACAGTGAGTGTGTTAATGCTGGTGTGTGTCTGGTGTTATAGACAGACAGTGAGTGTGATAATGCTGGTGTTTGTCTCGTGTGATAGAAAGGCAGGTGATGGTGTTAATGCTGAATTTAGAAAGAGATGTAGACGAAGGGGAAGGATTGTGTGTTTGTGTTTGTTTTGGGGGAAGACGGGTTTGCCGGGTTATGGGGAGAAAGCTGGTGATTGGGGTTAGTGAAAGTGACGCTCTGTCAAAGAGCCGCACAGATTCGATGCGCCGAATGGCCTCCTTCTGTACTGTAACATTCTGTGAATCTATGAAAAGCTGATATGATTGAGTTACTACAATCTGCTGTAACTCAGATCAGAAATTTAGTCTTAATTCATTAAAACAGTAGATTGCTGATAACATGACACTGACTTAACTTGTCACGACCACTGACGTCATCACGTTCTCAACTATCCCGGCCTCATTTACTTATGGGTTTATACATATGCCTAACTGGCCATTCCTGACATCTTGTGACTGAGACTTGTTCCCTTGGAGTGATGAGTTATCAGTTTATTTTAATTTAACATGAATCACAGCATTAAGCTGCCTAATACCTGTACAAATTCATCTCGATGGCTGTGTGCAAGATGGACTCTAACCCTCCTTATTTTTCTCTCTTCAGGATATCAAATCCATCATTGCCAGGTCTGTAATCTTTCCTTACGTCCATCTAGGTTAGTGACATTCCCGAATCGCTTTGTGTAGCAGAAAGTGCTATTAGTCATAGAGAAACATTTGTGTGAGAGAGCCCAGAACATTACATATGTCCAATCTATCTTCAAATTGTACAGGGAATTGTGATGATAATAATAATCCTATCATTTGATAGAGTGCTTTATCAGATCTTAATAGAATATGCCATAAAGGGAACTGATTATATATTTTTGGGAGAAACAATGCAGTCCATTGCGCACAGCAGTGTCCTGAAAAATAATTGCAATTACCCCTGGAAAATTGATCCGCCAATCGACTAACAACTTGGTCCTTACTACGTGTAAGTAGGAAAGTACTGAGGTGTGAAGTAAGGAAACTTACCTCATGTTTTGTCCTACCCGGGAATCGAACCAGAGTCCTCTGGCTTGTGAGGCGAGCGCTCTAACCACTGAGGAACAGGTCTCCACAGTGGTGGTGATGGTGAAAATCTCACCTGAGTCATCGATGTTGTGTCTGAATTTAATTAAACAAATCTCTATCTGTGCCCAGGTCTGGTGTTGACATCAAGAAACCCACAAAAGTGTCTGTTGATGTGGCTGAGAGGGACCTCATTGGGTCTCTGCAGAGCAGAGAGTGGAAACTCCTGTTAAAGGGCATCACTGCAGGTAACACTGGCTCTTACTGTGTTCCTGTGATCGGAGTCTGACTCTGGGAATAGATGTGCAGTAAATGTCTTGTTCTCACTCCTCATCCCCTCGGTCGGGAATGCTGAATAAGATCATTGGGAGCTCAGCCCACCTCAGCCCTGCGGTGGCCGGGCCCCGGGTCACAGCCAGACATTACTGGTGTCCCACATGTAACCTGAGACACACAGAGCAGGAATCCAAACCTCACTGAATGAACCATTGAAATATAATGTCAACCGTTCACCACACGATCTCCAACATGTCAACATTCTCTGTTTCAGCTCCAGCCTCTCTGACTCTGGATCCTAACACAGCCCATCCCCGGCTCATCCTGTCTGAGGACCGGACCCGAGTGAGACTCGGTGACAGAGATCTGCAGCTTCCTGACACCCCGGAGAGGTTCAGTTTCTGGCCCAGTGTCCTGGGGTCTGAGGGGTTCACATCAGGGAGACATTACTGGGAGGTGGAGGTGGGGAACAGCACATACTGGACAGTGGGGGTGGCCCGAGAGTCTGTGACCAGGAAGGAGTATTTCACACATGGACCTGAGGGTGGAGTCTGGGCTGTGAGGCTGTATAATGGGGAATATAAAGCTCTATCCTCACCTCATACCCCCCTCCCCCTGAGGGTGAGCCCCCGGGTGCTGGGCGTGTACCTGGACTATGCGGGAGGACAGGTGTCGCTGTACGACGCGGAGCACATGTCTCATCTCTTCACTTTCACCCACACGTTCACTGGGAAACTCTTCCCGTACTTCAGCACATGGTGTCACACTGACCTGACACTGAACCCCCGACACTGACCGCGGGGCCTATCAGAGCGCGACAGATCACATTGACATCTCGGCGGACCAATGGGACGATCCAATTGAGGGGGCGGGTGTTCAGAAAGGACCAATGGGGAGCGAGTGGGCGGGAGGGGAGTGACGGTTGGAGGAGGAGAAGCGCGGACATGGCGGCGGCGGCGGCAGTGAGGGGTTGAGCAGTCGGGGAGGGAGCGGCCCCGAGAGGCGGGACAACTCGGCGCTGATGGCGGATCGGGTCAGTGAGACGGAGTGTGAGAGCGTGTGGGTGTGTGAGCGCGTGTGGGTCTCAGTCTCTCTCTCTCTCTCGGTCTCTCACACACATTCCGAGTGATCAGATAATTAATAAAACTCGTGAAAGTCAATCTCTCTCTGTGTTTCTCTGATCAGTTCGCGCTCACTCAGGGCCCGGATCAGCGCAGACTTCCTGCCGCTGGATGTGGACAAGACGGAAGCCATACTCCTCGGCTCCCGTCACCGCCTTCACTCCTGAGGATCTGAGCTCCTCAACCGCCCCGGACTCTCCCTCAGACTCCCCGAACCAGTGCCCAACCCCGGGGTCCGGCTCGACCCCCACCGTCCTTCCTCCCCCACATCCCGTCCCCCACCAGGACCACCTTCCTCCACCTCCGCCACATTGCGCGCCTCCGACCGTCCCGGACCCCGACTGCAGCCGAAACCCTCGGGCACGTGTTTGTCACCTCCCGCCCGGATTCCTCCAACCCACTCCTCGCCGGTCTCCCCCGCGCCACCATTCACAAGATCAGCTCATTTTGATAAAATTTAGATCTGCTGATGGTATTGCTGATGGACTGTTCAGTCAGAGTTGAGAAGGATGCATTCGGCGCCATGCACCTGTGTGTTGAGAGAGTGCTGGTGCCTGGAGTACTTGGGTGAACTCAGTAAGTAGGAAGCAGTTCGGGCAGTGAGGAAACTACGGGCTCGTGCGAGATATGGAGAGGGAGCAGTGGAAGAAAGTGACCAAGGAGGAAAAGTCATTGCAAGAGGAAGCCCAGAGGGGAGGAGTCCAAATAACTCCAAGTGAGGGCGTGCATTTTCCACGGTTTGCAGGAGGTGGAGATGGGTTGGGTAACCGTGGGGAGAGGGTTTGAGGAGTTAAGGGAGATGTTGTAATGATCAGAGATGGCTTTGTCAGTGATGGTGATGTCCCAGACGTTGAAACCCCGTGTGATCACCAGGTCAAGCGTTTGGCCATGGATATAGGTGGTGAATTGGATATGGAGGGAGTGGCTGTGAGAGGAGAGAAGTGACGATAAGTCAATGGAGACGGAGCAGGAGGTGGTGAAGTGCAGGTTGCGGTTGTCGAGGACAAGGAGCCATTCCGGGAAGAGGCAGAGGGAAGATAGAAATGTGCAGATGTCCGAGCAAAATGTGGGGGAGTGTTTAGAGGGAACAGTAAATAAAGAGGGCTTTGTGGGAATACTTGGAGAGACGGTGGAGGTTAAGGTACTCAAGAGAGGTGAAGGTTTCGGAGGAGTGAGCGGATAAGCCGAGTGTGGACCTGAGATGGAGCAACATCTCCACCACAGCTTTTATGTCATGAGTTATGATCGACCTTGTAGCCGGACTGTGTGGCCAGAGGCAGGAGGAAGGTGGCGACTCGGGTGACCCGGATTTTGGTGAAGGCAAGAATGTTAATATTTCCATCGACAATGATGAGCGTTTTCCTGGAAAGGGAGCGGACCGCACACCCCACACTCATTTTCCTTCGTCCGATACTTCCAGTCCTACAACTCCAAACGCAAGGAGATGATAGATTTCCTCACGTCGCATAACGAGAGGATCTGTTCTGCTGCCTCTGCCACCACCATCCTCTCCCACTTCCAATTTGCAGCTGAAACCGCTCCCCGCCAAATCTACAAACACCTTCAACCTGTCTCTCCACTAACTCTCTCCTCCACAATCTCCTACACAAAATCCACAGGGTCTTTTTGATCCAGCGCCACCCATCTCCTCACACAAAGCTTCACTTCCTTGACCCATGGTAGCAATGTTGTAAACCTCTATCTGGCCATTGAAAATGAAACCCGGTCTTGACTTATCCACGTTCTCAAAATCCCATCCCATCTCCAACCTGCCTTTCTTGTACCAGGTACCGGATTAATTGTTGCTTCAATTTCCTTTTCTGATATGCATGGAATCACAAAACAGTACAGCATAGAGGAAACCATTCGGTCTATCTGGCTTGTTGAGCTACCGACCCGTCCCTACCAAAAAACCCACACTCTTACCCCATAGCTGTGCAAATTTTACTTTTGAAGTACATATCCAGTTCCATTTTGAAAGCTATTATCGAATCTGCTTCCACCACTCTTTCAGTCAGTGGACTCTAGATGCTAACAGCTCTCTGGCTAAAGGACATGATCGCAATCTCTCCTCTGGTTATTTTACCAATTGTCTTTAGTGTCCTATGGTTACCGACCAATTCTGTCAGGGTTATTTGAATTCAGGACAGTATGGTAAAGGGCGGGCCGACTAAAATTCTTCATTCAATTGATATTTATTAATATGAATTAGTAAACAAATTCATATCAAAATTAATCATTTCAACAAATAAATTATTCCCAATGACAGATTAAAACATTTCACGGGAATAAATTGATCAGACAAACACGATCGCTTTAATGAAGAATCAGTTTGTTGATCCAAGTTGATTGTAGTATATCCCTCTTGCCTTCAAATTATTTGTGGTCAGGTACCCCATTCCAACAGCTCAGCTCTTCTCCCAAAGTCAGCTCTTCTCCCTTTATAGAGACTCATTGATCTTGTAAAGACAAATGGCATTCAACTCCAATAAATCAGATTTACAGTCAATCGACTGCTTGTGTTACCAATATCCAATAGTTGTCAACATCCACTCGCCTTTATCATGATTCCAACAGTTTGTTTTAATCAAGTCTGAGTATCACAGATTCTACGACCATTGTGTAATAAAGAACAACGTTTTATCATCAATGACGTTGAAACTTTGTTTTCTGTAAGAATGCTTTCACTGTTCCCGACTGCGTCTTTCCTGAAGGAATCAGACCCATGAGTCTCAGTGATTTTTCGTTGGTCAACTCAAGCATCTCTGGTTTCTGGAAATGCTTGGAATTCCTTCTCCAGTAGGTCAAGTTAACGGCATAGTTAATCTGCTTTTGCCCGCACTGCCTGTCACCTCCCTGTCATTATTTCCACCAACCCTGTGCCAAACCGTGCCGCTGTCTGATGCTGCAAGGCACTGACCCATGTGAACGTCATTTGTCCTCATCGTATGCACCCCAAATTTGCTGAAGTCTTTATGTACAAGAATCTTTTTAAAACTGCACTTCGCCCGCAAAATATACAGTCAATTAACTTGACAGCACATTCTGTGAAGTGCTTTCAGATATCTCGACGGTGTGATAAGACACTGTATCAAATGCAAGGATTATTATTATTATTATTGAATCCTTTCTTAGTTTGACTTGGCACAGAAAAGTACTTAATGCAATTATGTTACAAATGGTTGTAGGTTTTAAAATGGGTGAAACTTGGAATATTATTGGCATGTTTTATGATTACTTTTAAATTGAATTGGGATGATCGAAAGGTTCTCTTAAAATTAAACCACTACTTTTGATTGAAGCTAATTCAACCACGATTGCTGGAGTCCTGTATTTTAGTGGTTCGACTGTTTGCCTTGCGAGCGAGAGGACTCGAGTTTGATTCTCAGGTAGAACTGGGCGATATTTTAGGAAAGTTTCCTTACTCTACACACATGCCTCTGTTTCCCGAGCAGTAACTCGGAAACCGGTTGTTAGTGGATTGATGGATAATTTTCAGGGGGGAATAATTCCTCCAGAAATAAAAAAAATAAATTAAACGCAAAATATTGCGGATGCTGGAATTCTGACGTGTGTCAACTAAGATGAACTAGCGAATTTCTGAAGAAGGGTCATGGACATGAAACCTTGACCCCTTTTCCTTTCTCCATAGACGAGAGACCTGCTGAGTGTTCCTTGCAATCCCTGTTTTTGTTAATAATAATACTAAATTGGTCAACGACTGTTTATGGCTTCAACGTTTCACCCATCAAATATCCACTTCATCGTATATTCTGTTATATGCCTCGAGAATTCTCAACAACCTGATAGGAGGCTATAAGAAATGCAAGAATTGCTAATCTTATTATTAAAATGACAACATATTAATTAAATTTGGGGATATGATTGCACTTGAGTAAAAAAAAACTCTCCCCCCCCCCCCAGGGCTCACATCAGAGCCGACCTTGGTCCTGTTGGGTTGGCTGCCCCAGCCCCAGCCTATGGGATAATGCCATCCACCTGACCACTCGCTCCCGTTCCCCGCGTACGCACTATGACTGCCGCTTTGACCCGAGTCCCCTCACCCCCTCCCTCCTACTCCCTCATCTCTACCCCCAAACCCTCCCACCTCTGCATCTCTCCCGCTCTATACTCCTCTCTCTCCGTCCCTTTCGCCTTCTATCCCCACTTGACCCTCTCACAACCCCCTCTGTTCCAGCCTGGACTCACCGTGGCACTCGGCGTTGACTGTCCAGCAGCAGCCACACCGAGTGCCCCATTCCCACCTCACTCGCCAGCCACCCCGGACACAGACCCGGGGAGCCAACCTCTCATCCCTTATCCCCATTTCCCCCACCCCTGCTTCACAACCTGGACACCCCTCCCCTCCCACACACCCTTCTGTCAACCGCTCCCTCCACATCGGAATACAAAATGTCCGCTCCATCTGTAACAAGGCCTTGGTCATC
>NW_024706293.1:0-11102 GCF_018977255.1 Callorhinchus milii | reverse complement strand
TGAGCAGCGGTAACAACAGTAGCAACAGGAGCCGTAGCCTCTGACTGCAGTCAGTTACGTCCTATCCACTGCTGGATGAAGGTCTCCCCACCTGGGAATGTCCCGTGACCCTTTGCCAGCGAGACTGACTCCATCATTTTACTTCGTCTCAAAGCGCACCTAGCCTGGCACGAGTGTATTGAGTTTTTTTTGTAATTGGAAGCGCTCTTGTCGCGTGTTTTTCTCTCAGCTTATAAGCGTCACACTCTTCGATCAAGTAATTGATGATTGATGCGTATCGACTAGGTAAGGTCGCGTTTAAATTCACCTCCAGATAACACATTTTCAATGGCCAAATTTACAAAGAGGGAATATTCGTGCCCAACAATTTTGGTGACCAAAGTCAAAAATGAAAATAAATATATGATCCGTTACCGTCATAATCAACAGCAGCAGCGTCAACATGACCAGACGTTATTCACCGTTAGATGAAGACTGCTGATGCCGTTGCTGCTGCTCAAGCTGCTGATGATAATGATTGATGACAGACCGTGGCTAATGATGATGATGACGGACAATGCACGATGTCGATCGTCATCATCATCACGGTTGGATAGTGCGTGAATTGTCACAGGTGGCGGCCAGGTACGCTCGTGTGAAGGTGCCGTTGCAAGGTAGTCGTGGCCGAGCGGTTAAGGCGATGGACTAGAAATCCATTGGGGTCTCCCCGCGCAGGTTCGAATCCTGCCGACTACGAAATAATTTTGTTCTATTTATTTTCCCTTTTTCTTTTTTCAAAGCACGTGCAGAATTTGCAGAGAGACTCGTGATGATGAGATGAGGAGAATTGACGGCACATGGACGACAAGGGTGTTGATGCAATGAGGAAGCATGATGATTGTGGTGATCACCATCAGCCATTGTCTATCTTCATAATCATCATCAACCTTTGTCCCTCATTAATCACCACAACCACCACCATCAGGAGGACTAGCAACAGTAGCCCCAGACATTTTTTTAAATCATTTCATGATTATCTTCATCAGTTGCAGCATTCGCCAATGTACATCTTCATCATCCATTATCCATTGTCCATTATGGTCATCAGTCACCTCGTTCATATTTAATATCGCTAGCGTTTGATGGACTTCTCAATCCTCATCATCCTCATCCGTCATCAACAACATTAGCATATTCATCAACAGCAACCATTATATGTTAACGGCACGATGAATGCTTCTGATGCCGTTGCTACTGAAACTGATTATGATAATGATTGACAACAGAACGTGGCTATTGATGATGACGGACAGTGCAGGATAACAATCGTTAACACCATCATGGATGGATGGATAGCGATTGAATTTCTACAGGTCTGCTGTCAGTTACGCCCATGTGAAAGTTCAGGTACAAGGTAGTCGTGGCCGAGCGGTTAAGGCGATGGACTAGAAATCCATTGGGGTCTCCCCGCGCAGGTTCGAATCCTGCCGACTACGCAATAATTTGTTCTATTTATTTTCCCTTTTTTTTTTAAAAGCACGTGCAGAATTTGCAGAGAGACTCGTCATGATGAGATTGGAGAAATGACGGCTCATGGACGACAAGGGTAATGAGAGGGCAGCATAGAAGGAGCAAAACTCTCTAGAGAGGCGACCGCTGATGAGAGCGGAGAGTGAGATGATGGTCTGCAACAAACGGTGTCAACCGAACTAGTCCGTTATCCGGCAGTAGATAGATCACGGATGATGATGATGTATAAATGGCTCAATCCGCCTTTCTGGTCTCTCTTTGTGCTAAACAAAAGGATCAGTGCATCAAACTTCGCCTATTAAATATTGTTTAATGCAGTGAAAATGTCTGCTGGATAAGCGCCTCCCAAAGCTGTCGTCCGTCTTCATGCTCTTGTGATGCCACAATTTCATCTCACTCCGACACGCGTCTCGGTCACGTTCTCTGCTTGGGCTGGAATTCCATCAAGAGTATCATGCGTCAGCCGTCATGAATCTCTTAAGAATTGACTGCAATCACGTCCATTTGGGTGGCTCTCTAAAAGAAAACACTTCTTGCGTAGTCGGCAGGATTCGAACCTGCGCGGGGAGACCCCAATGGATTTCTAGTCCATCGCCTTAACCGCTCGGCCACGACTACCTTGCACCTGCACAGGTGGAGGCCTTGCCGAGACTCGCGTGGCATCGAGGCCATCACCAGCAGCTGCCACAGCACGGGGAATGCGTGCAGCTGTGCAGTGTCAGAGCCCACTGTGGACCTCCACACTGTCACAGTCTACTTGACCTCCACAGTGTCAGAGCCCACTGGACCTCCACAGTGTTGATGCACTGAGGAAGCCTGAGGATTGTGGTGATCGCCATCAGCCATTTTGTATCATTATCATCATCAACCTTTGTCTCTTATTAATCACCACAACCACCAGGAGCAGCATCACCAGACATTTAATAATTGTCTTCACTCTCATGCTCACATGTCCTTTGGATTGCACTCTCATGCTCATATGTCCTTTGGATTGCACTTCTCATGGTACTAATCTCTCATTAACACTGCTGTTGTGCACATATGCGGGCATGATACTCTTATGCGGTGACGGACGCTCGTTCATGCTAATCTCTCTCCCTAATCTCTCTCTCCCTAATCTCCCCCATTAACACAACTGACGTGCTTACGTCCGTGGATGGAATTCCTTTCCAGCTCAGACCCCGCTTGCTTGCCCATCGCCACATATATAACCTCTTGATGTAACAGCTCTCTCGCTGGTTCAGCAGTTTCACTGCTGGATTGTATTTTTGCCTCCTGAGGACGACCGCTTGTGTTGCGATCGAGACGTCGTGATTAAATTTATTTATACCTACGTGACTTTACCGAAATAACCAAAGAGTATGGATTCCTGCAGTCACGAAAGCTTCAAAATCAAGATTGTCTTCATTAGTTGCAGCACTCGCCATTGTACATATTGATCATCCATTGTCCATTATGGTCATCAGTTACCTCGTTCATATTTACTATCGCCCAAGTTTGTTAAATTCTCAATCCTCATCATCCGTTATCCGTCTTCAACATCATCAGCATTATCATCAACAGCAACCATTGTCTTTTCACTGCGCAATGGAGGCTGCTGATGCCGTTGCTACTGAAGCTGATTATGATAATGATTGATAACAGAACCTGGCTATTGATAATGACGGACAGTGCAGGATGACGATCGTCATCACCATCATGGATGGATGGATAGCGATTGAATTTCCACAGGTGTGCGGTCAGTTACGCCCATGTGAAGTGGCAGGTGCAAGGTAGTCGTGGCCGAGCGGTTAAGGCGATGGACTAGAAATCCATTGGGGTCTCCCCGCGCAGGTTCGAATCCTGCCGACTACGCAATGATTTTGTTCGGTTTATTTCCCCTTTTTCTGTACTGAAAACACGTGCAGAATTTGCAGAGAAACTCGTGATGATGAGATGAGGAGACATGACGGCCCATGAACGAGAAGGGTGATTAGAGGGCAGCATATAAAGGAGCGACACTGCTGAGAGGACGACCACTGATGAGAGTGGAGAGTGAGATGATGGTTTGCAACAGACGGTGTCAACCGAACTCGTCCGTTATCCAGCAGTAGATAAATCACGGATGATGATGATGTATAAATGGCTCAATCCGCCCATCTGGTCTCTCTTTGTGCTAAACAAGAGGATCAGTGCATTAAACTTCGCCTATTAAATATTGTTTTATGCTGTGAAAATGTCTGCTGGATAAGCGCCATCCCAAAACTGTCGTCCGTTCTCATGCTCTTGTGATGCCACAATTTCATCTCACTCCGACACGCGTCTCGGTCACGTTCTCTGCTTGGGCTGGAATTCCATCAAGAGTCTCATGCGTCAGCCGTCCTGATTTCCCATCAAAATCTCTTAACAATTGACTGCAATCACGTCCATTTGGGTGGTTCTCCGCTAATTTACATGATTTGTTGCAGACCATCATCTCACTCTCCGCTCTCATCAGCGGTCGCCTCTTTGGAGAGTTTTGCTCCTTCTATGCTGCCCTCTCATTACCCGTCTCGTCCATCGTCCGTCATCTCTGCTCATCTCATCATCATGAGTCTCTCTGCAAATTCTGCACGTGCTTTTAAAAAAAAAGGGAAAATAAATAGAACAAAATTATTGCGTAGTCGGCAGGATTCGAACTTGCGCGGGGAGACCCCAATGGATTTCGAGTCCATCGCCTTAACCGCTCGGCCACGACTACCTTGCACCTGCAACTTCACATGTGCGTAGCTGACCACACACCTGTGAATTAATTCGCGCACTTTACATCCTCGTTGATGTCGATCGTCATCGTGCATTGTCCGTCATCATCAATAGCCACGGTCTGTTGTTATCCATTATCATAATCAGCTTCAGTAGCAACGGCATCAGCAGCATTCATCGTGCCGTTAAAATATAATGGTTGCTGTTGATGATTATGCTAACGATGTTGATGTCGGATGAAGATGATGAGGATTGAGAAGTCCATCAAACGTTAGCGATGTTAAATATGATCGAGGTGACTGATGACCATAATGGACAATGGATGATGAAGATGTACATGGCGACTGCTGCAACTGATGAAGATAATCATGAAATGATAAAAACATGGCTGGTGCTACTGTTGCTAGTCCGCCCGATGGTGGTGGTGATTAATGAGGACAAAGGTTGATGATGATTATTATGATAGACAATGGCTGATGGCGATCACCACAATCATCAAGCTTCCTCAGTGCATCAACACTGTGGAGGTCCAGTAGACTGTGACAGTGTGGAGGTCCACAGTGGCCTCTGACACTGCACAGCTGCACGCATTCCCCGTGCTGTGGCTGCTGCTATCGATGGCTCCGATGCCACGCGAGTCTCGGCAAGGCCTCCACCTGTGCAGGTGCAAGGTAGTCGTGGCCGAGCGGTTAAGGCGATGGACTAGAAATCCATTGGGGTCTCCCGCGCAGGTTCGAATCCTGCCGACTACGCAAAAAGTGTTTTCCGTACCTCGAACGTTTTTTGTTTACACGTAAATTAGCGGAGAGCCACCCAAATGGACGTGATTGCAGTCAATTGTGAAGAGATTTATGATGGGAAATCATGACGGCTGACGCATGAGACTCTTGATACAATTCCAGCCCAAGCAGAGAACGTGTCCGAGACGCGTGTCGGGTGAGATGAAATTGTGGCATCACAAGAGCATGAGGACGGACAGCTTTTGGAGGCGCTTATCCTGCAGACATTTTCACTGCATTCAAAATATTTAAGAGGCGAAGTTTGATGCAATGATCATTCTGCATCGCACATAGAGAGGGCAGATTGAGCCATTATACATCATCTTCCGTGATCTTCTACTGCTGGATAACGGACTAGATTGGTTGTCACCGTCCGTTGCAACCATCATCTCACTCTCCCGCTTGCCACTCAGGGAGTTTGCTCCTTGTACGCTGTCATCTCATCACCCTTGTCGTCCATGGCCGTCATTCTCCTCATCTCATCATCACGAGTTCTCTGCAAATTCTGCCGTGCTTCAGAAGAAAAGGAAAAAATGGAAAAAATATTTGCGTAGTCGGCAGGATTCGAACCTGCGCGGGGAGACCCCAATGGATTTCTAGTCCATCGCCTTAACCGCTCGGCCACGACTACCTTGCACCTGCACAGGTGGAGGCCTTGCCGAGACTCGCGTGGCATCGAAGCCATCAACAGCAGCTGCCACTGCACGGGGAATGAGTGCAGCTGTGCAGTGTCAGAGCCCGCTGGACCTTCACAGTGTTGATGCACTGAGGAAGTATGATGATTGTGGTGATCGCCATCAGCCATTGTCTATCATCATAATTATCATCATCATCATCATCCTATGGCTATCATTCACCAGCACCATCAGCAGGAGTGGGTTAGTGAGTGACTGAGCTAGCCAGTGAGTGGGAGAGTGAGCGAGCGAGTGGGAGGGAGTGAGTGAGTGAGTGAGCGGGGGGAGTGATTGAGTGTGTGAGCGAGCGAGCGAGTGGGGGAGGGATGTATGGAGGGAGAGTGACTGTTCCCATCAAAGGCATCAGAGCGCTCCGTGCAGTCGGAACTCAAAAATTGACATTTCCTGCAATTCCGAGCACCCCCGTCCGCCCCCCCTCCCCCACCTCCCAACCCAACCCTTACAGTCCCCCCCATCCCATCCCACACTTCTCCTGCCCCCCCCCCATTCCTCCCCCGTAGAGCTCCAACCAAACCGACCTGGAGTTGAACCCAAACCCCCAACTTTGTGCAGCTCAGCTTCATCCAACCCTGCCGACAGATCTCACACGCGCGCCATGCCCCACCACACAGCGCTCACACCCCCCACCACCACCCACCGTCTCACTCGACACCTGAGGATCGAACCCCGGCCTCTGCAACTCGCAGCCTTACAGACTGCTGGGGCAAGTGCTGTTAGCGAGCACGAGATATTTTAATGTACGTATGTATAACTTCTTTCGCGGCGTACGTAACCAACCGCGCTAATCGGAGTGTTCGGGGGAATCGACAACAAACTAAACACAAAAGAAAGCATTTATAAAAACATTAGTTTCCAATCTAGATTTAAAAGTGCTGAGAGAAAGTGGCTTCCTAATATGGGAAGAGCGTTCCAGACGGCCGCAGAAAGGGCGCGATGCAGATTGGTGTGGCCAGACCCACCCCTCCGCCGCATCTCTTTCTACAGCAGTGATGTTTACATAAAGCGCCAGGCACTTATTTCAGGTTAAGCCGACCTAGGGGGGAGTCCCAGAAGCGTTTCAGATATTAGCCATGGGCCGGGAATCAAGGTTTGTAAGCGTAGAACGCTAACCATTGCGCCACCGTTCCCTCTCTCTCTCTCTCAAAGACAAAGATCGCGTTTATTATAGCCTTAACAGACTGTTGTGGCAAGTGATGTTAGGGAGCCCCTATGAAAGCCAACTTTGTCTTGATCTCTCTCTCTCTCAGACACACCTAATTCATTCATTCGGGCAAGCGTGTGCGTGGAGCTACTTCGGAACGCACGGAATCACGGGATAAGTGACACCGGTTTGGTTGCGTATCATTCATGTTACCGCGAATTACACAACAACCACACTCGCCACATGCTTCACAAGCGCTGCCTTCTCGCGGAAATGTATGCGGCGATCTAAATACATTCACTCGCCGTTGTTTCACCACAGAAGTAAAATAAACAAACGTGGTTGATATTATCCAGCCGCTTTTGATTTATAATTCGTTTTTTTTGGGGGGGGGGCGGTTAGATCTTGTAGGTGTAACGTGTCAATTGTTTTTTTTTATTAAAACCCTCCACCACGCGACAGAGCCAATCAAATCAAGTTGCCACGTGGGCAACACGATAACCACGTGGCCTTCAGAGGAAAACTTTATAATCGGCGTCGTTTCGGGCAATGGACCTTCGTCATAGTGCATGACACAATGTGTGATCTTGAAGGTTGTGAGTGTGATCTTGAAGGTCGTGTGAGTGAGTGAGTGACTGGTCCTTGTCAAAGACCCAAAGCTAAATATCCTTGGGGGGGTTGATCTCCTGCGAAGCTACTCGTGGTCCACCCAAAGCCGCATCCACTGCACAAGCCGTGGCAGCAGATGCGGATGATGCCCGATGCACAAAATGGGAACATGAAAATCTCTCCAGCGGTGTGCGACCGCGGTCATCCAGAACAGAGACCGGTGCACGACGTCCAACGACACGATGCTGAAAACTCCAGATCCACCAGATTTTATTCGTACCCCCCCCCTCCTCCTCCATCCAACGTAGCGAGTGTTATTTATTTATTTAAGGCCTTTTCACACACACACGAACACGAGAGACATCTGTGATTAATTTCCATGTTGGAGTTTGAACTCAGACGTCAACTGGAAACACGCAGAGAGAGAGAGCGGGGGGGGGGAGGGCTGGGTAGAGACACGTGTTGTGTGAAGAGGGACTGTGCACGCAGAGCGATGTGCATTGTCGGAGTTCGTAAAGGCGATTGGGCGTGTGCAGGCTGACGTGTGCATGCGATTGCCCGTACACGATTGTGCTGTGAGGAAGGGTCATTGCCCGGAACGTCACCGGTTTTTTTTTTCAAAATATATATTTAGCATCGTTTGCCGTTGTAGAACTGTGGAGTTCATTGTTAATTGTGTTTGTGCACCGCTGTCAACACAGCAGCAGCATCGTTAACTAAATTCATAGATAATTGTGACGTGATCGATACGAATAGAGGATTATGTTTCTCGATATGAGTTAGTATGGGAGACTGTGCATAGGGTAAAGTGTACGGAAGAATGTGGAATATATCGGGTTTTGTATAGAGGGAAATGCATTAATTACATGGACGCGTACAGATGGATGCGTATCTATGGTATATATGATGCATATGCAGTGTTGTGATGTCTATTCGGTTTTTATAATCATTGCAAACAACGTATCAACAACGTCGCCTAAACGAGAACGTTTCCAATCATTGCATATTACCCGCGATGACAAGTGGATCGGAAACGTGGACATTGACAAAGAGGATGGAACAAAACATCTGGAAAGGGCGCAGAGAGACAGGGAGGGAGAGAGAGAGAGAGAGATGGATCGGTGGATGCTTGGAATTACAGAGAAGGAGGAGGAGCACGCGAAGTAGAGAACACTCCGCGATGCTGGGGACATCGATTGCTACAAATGGAACGTGGCCATTTGTCAAGAGCAGTGATGGAGCAGCAGCAGCAGCCAAAGGCATGGCACGCGCTGCGAGAGAACGTCCGGGGTGGGTGGAGAGATGGAGCGATGGAATTATCAGAATTAGAATATGTATTTTTGCTGGAGGAATCCGATGAGCTCTAAAGCTCTTTTTCACAGAAGCCCGTCGTATGCTGTTGCATCGCCAGATCGTGAGATACGATGGCTAGGGTAAAGCCTCCATCCAGCAGTGAATAGACCGTAGCTGATGTTGATGATGCTGCTTATAGGGATGTGTATATAAGCAGCATCGGCATTGGGGTGCCGCGGTAGTGAGATGTTAACGACCTCGCCTGGTATGCAGGAGTTCGTGGGTTCGATTCCTGACGCCTGCTGTATAGTTGCGTGTCTCTCTCCTCGTGGTCGCGTAGATTTTTCTGCGCGTCCGGCGGGTTTTCCTCTTCGCATTTTGAATCTACATTTGTTTGGAGTATTTGGCAACTATTAATGTCCACGTGATAAGCCACTTCATTTGTGATAGCCAGGTCGCTTCTGAAAAAAAAGTTCCGTAGCTCAGTGGGCCGTACCCGGTGAAATATAAAAAAAATTAATAATTTAGTTTATACGAAATTTCTGGCAGCGCGAAACAACAAGGACAACCTTGGGCCACATATGTAAGGGCGTCGAAATGTTACAAATCTCGCGACGTTAGCACCGAATCGCCAACCACAACTGCACGTCTGACAACAACTCCGCGCAGACTATTTTCCCATGAACTCATGTCTGGCTAGTTGAGAAAAGTGACATTTGGTAAGAATTAATTCGCGGTAATCCAAAAAAAAAACTGGGCAAAGTTTAAGCGCTCGCACAAAAAAGGAAGATGAGAGCGATGGGGGGAGAGGAGGGAGGGAGAGAGAGAAATAAAATAATAACAAAAAAAAGAAGCTACCTCCCCACCACCCCCCAGGGATGGAGATTGGCAGGAATGTTCTCTCCTCGGAGTGATGATGTCGTGCTCCAACACGCAGCGATATTTAAAACAAGGGACCATAAAACGCGAAAGAGAGAAGAAACCCAGAACAGATTTAGAACAGATTTTGGAGTAGGGGAGGGGGGTTGGAAGCGGTGGCTATGACTGACCCAGGGTGAGGAAGAAACACGGGAATTAGATAGAGGAGGGAGTGGATGAAGAGGATATGTGGCGGTGGTGGGTGAGAGATGATGTTACATTGTTGTTGTTGTTGTTGGTGGTGGTGGTTGTGCTAGGTGCGAGTAGTGTTGGTGGTAGTGGTTGGTGCAAGTGATGTGATGAGTTGATGTGATGAATATGGTGAGCGGTGGTGGTAGGTTTGAGCGGATGTGCGAAGTAGTGACTATGGTGGTGGTGGTGTTGCTGGTGATGAGTCGTGGATGTGGTCGACTCAGCCTCATATGTAGACATCACCACTGGGGAGACAAATGCCCTAACAGTACGTTAAAGCTGCACGGGGAATCTTTGTCTTTGTGATGAATCGTGGTGGTGGTAGCGGTGGAGAGGTGTGAAAGCAGGAGGCGGTGATGTGGGAGGAGATGGCTTCTGATTACAAGTACGGGTGTGCTTTGATTGATTGTGTTTCTACATCCTAGAATTCCTCTGTGGTGTGTGAAATTCGGCTCTGTTCATTCCATGCACTTCCAGGCGTATTTGACGACCCTGAAGTCTAACGGTACTGTTGCTCCGGCTGCTGGTGATTAATGAGAGACAATAGCTGAAGAGGGACGCCACAATCGTACTTTGTCAGTGCATCAACACTCTGGACGTTCGGTGGACAATGCACAGCTGCACGCGTTCCCTGTGCTGTGCCTGTTGATGGCTCCGATGCCACGTGAGTCACGGCACGGCCTAGGCAGGTGCACGTGCAAGGTAGTCGTGGCCGAGCGGTTAAGGCGATGGACTTGAAATCCATTGGGGTCACCCCCGCGCAGGTTCGAATCCTGCCGACTACGCGGGCAATTTTTTTAACTTTTAAAATGAATAAAGAACACTTGCACCGATGTACACGAAGAAGCTTAGAGAAAAGCATCCTTGGAATTCCACTGAGCGGCAGAGAGAGGAACACGCATCAGGGAGAACCAACACAAATCGGAGACATCGTATTCACAATAAAAAAAAAAACTGGTTTTGACTGGACGCATCTCCAGACGGGATCTTGGCCGGTGAGTGACACTGGTGACGAAATGTGCGATCCAGAAGGGCTATTGCTCGAACCGTCGCCTACTATACACGGTCTTCGCTTTCCCCTTTCGAAGGCTATAACGGTACCATCGACGAATGCGTTTCAATTTAAGTTTCGAATTGTTCTTGGTGACGGAATGGCAGGCGAAGGAGGGAGATCGCCTCGCGATGGTACGACCGCCGCGGAGATGGAGCGGGCGGAATCAGCTCACGGCGCATGAGTGAGACGAG
>NW_024706292.1:0-11122 GCF_018977255.1 Callorhinchus milii | reverse complement strand
ATGCCTGGAGCCCATTGCTTTACAGGCAGCGGGGTCAGTGCATCATTCAGAGATGACCTTGACACAACCACTTCCAGAGGCAACAAAATGGCCAGACAGATGGCAACACAGCAAGTAGGGTGCTGCTGCTGTATACCTGCGCGCACTTTCTGAGTGTTATCCCCTTATTTGCGTAGGCTGTTTCTGGCACTCCGGTATAATCGCATACTTAGAGGTCAGTGATGTTTTTTTGTAATTTACTGGCAAATGCTCGTTAAGAAATTGGCCACACATTCCAGCTGTAATAAATGTAAGAGCAAGCTCTGGTGTAATGTACATGTATTGTATTCCATGTAAACAAATGTTGAACAGTACTATTTTTTTCTCAATAAGAGGCCCGTTACTGGTGAGAGAGTTGCCTTTTTAAATCCTTTATATTAAGTTCACTTGCTTGCTTGTTTGCTTGCTTGCGCGCTTACGACCGTGCAAATCTTTCGGTCGTTTTTTAACCCACTTCCCGTGTTCCAATCGAGCTGACATTTTGCACACAGACTCGTTGTGTGTGACAATTTATTTTCGTGAAAACATTTTTCCTAAATTTTCCACTTTTTAGGAATTTTTTTTTTATATTTTATTTAAAATACCAATGTGACAAAAACGAAACTCTTACTTAAGAAAAACAGAAATTAATAATAAAATAAAACCGATGCCACGCATATAAAGGATTTATAGTGAAAAACTTTGTTTTTACGGGTTAATTTTTATTTGGTGAGGATCTCACCATTGTACGCATGTCACTCACCCGCCAATTCATGCAGAACACCAGAGTACAGGTTAGTATCCTGTCACGTTATTTTCACTCTTAACGGATGTGCTGGTTTTTCAGTTTATAGAAGTGCATCTATTAGGAATTAGTGGTTGTGGTGCAGGGGGGGTATAAAACAGGAAATGACCAAAAAAATCATTCAAGAGTAGAGTGGTGGTTATAGCTATTACTCAAAGAGGCATGCTTTAGCCATGACGTTCACGCATGCCTCAATTAGCTTACTGCTAACTGCAAGTTAAAAAGCTCTGGCACGTGTTCATGAATTTAGTGGCAATTAACCCATTGCGCTACCTGAGCCTGAGTGCGAGCGCGATGGAATCTATGCAGCACTGCTATAACAATTTTATCCAGGTCAAGGTGCAGCCCTTCAATTGCTTCCTCACAGCACTACTGGAAGGACGGCTTCCATGAGAGGGAGTTCTGGAGAGCCCCTAGAGTGCATATTTAAGGTGTAATGAGCATTGTGTGATTATTTCGTTTCTCAATCCGCTTGTCCTAGTGTGGGTTGCAGCAGCAAGATATTGAATAACGTTGTCCAGACATCCCTTTCCCTGGTGATGGACTCTAGCTCTTCCTGGGGAATTCCCAGGCGTTCCCAGGCCAGCTGAGCGATATAGTTCCACCAGCATGTCCTGGGCAGGCCCCGGGGTCTTCGCCCAGTGGGACGTGCCTGGTAGAGCATGAGGGGGAGTCTACCGGGGAGGCATCCTTACCAGGTGCCCGAACCACCTCAACTGGCTCCTCTCGATCCAGCGGAGCAGTGCCTCGACTCTGAGGCTCTCCCGGATTACCGATCTTCTCACAAGATCATGGAGAGTGAGCCCTTCAAACCTTTTGGAGAATCCACATTTCGGTCCCTTGTACCCGCGATCTCATCCTTTCGGTCATTACCCGAAGCTCATGAACATAGTTGACGGTAGGAATGTAGATATGCCTGCAAACCGGGTTTGGTTTCGGCCTTCCACGTCGATCTGGTCGTTGCCCCAAGAATCGGATACAACTTACCACAAGGTCGTGATCAGATGACAGCTCTGCGCCTCTCTTAATCTGTCCTTAGGTTCCGATGATACAACTATAAAGTCAATCATTGACATTCGGCCCAAGGTGCTCTGGTACCAAGTACACTTATGAGCATCCTTGTGTTCGAATATGGTGCTTGTTATTGACATTCTGTGACTCGAGCAGCATTTCAATAACATCTCACCATTCGGGTTCAGATCACGGGGGCCATTTCTCCCAATCTTGCCTCTCTAAGTATCTCCATTGTTTCCCACGTGGCATTGAAGTTGCCCAGTAAGACGATGGAGTCGGTAGGCAGCACTCTTCCGAGCACTGCACCCACCATCTCCAAGAAGGTCGAATACTCTGAAATTCTGTTTTGTGCATAAACACATACAGCAGTAAGAATGTTCCTTTCTGACACCCAAAATCTCATTGAGTCGACCATCTCATCTACTGGGGCCAACGCCAACTAAACAGCGCCCAGCCAGGGATTTGTGAGTATCCCCACACCCACCCAGGGCCCCTCACCTGGGGTTACTCCGGAATAGGAGAGAGACCACCCCTGTTTGAGAAGCTTGATTCCAGTGCCAATGCCGTGTGTGGAGGTCAGGCCGACTATAGTCGATACCTTTCCACCTCCTCTGCCAGCTCTGGCTCCTTCCTCCCCAGTGATGTGACATGCCACGTCCCAATAGCTAGTGTCCATTGCCAAGGTTCAGTCCATCCAAGACGATCCCTCTCCCCGCCATACTTGCATCGCAACCGCACCTCACCCTTCGTCCTGAGGATAGTGGCCCACAGGACGGCGCAACGTAGCCTTTTTGGGCTGGACCCGACCGGGTTACGTGGGTCATCTGGCCACCAGGTGCTTGCCAGCGAACACCACCCCCAGGCCTGGCTCCAGGGTGTGTCCCGGTAGACCTTGTCCGGGCGAGATCCTCTGATTCTTACATTTTAGAACCATTCATAATGAGCTTTTGTTTTGGACCGTTATTTGTCTGGAACCTTCTCCCCAGACTACACATGTGGAGGAGCACAACGCAATTCTAATGTAATCACAGTGCGATTCTAATCCCGTTCCTCTGACTAGTATGGATGTACGGTGTAAAATAAGTTCAACATTCATGCATGCGTGGTTATCCAGACATCTTGGAATCTTCATAGTTTATTCCACCACACTTCATCTGCCGATCGACTAACTCTGGTGAACCCTCTTACGCTTGTGGGTGTAAAGAGGCGGGGGAATTTAAGAACTTGCTCCACTGTTTCAACTGCCGTGCCGGGAGATGTAACTGAACTGGAAACTTTTGTATTGCAAGACAAGTGTGCTAACCATTATACCACGGCAGCTCCCGTTATAGTATGCACCTGCCAGATAATCCCTCAAGTTCCCACGGGAACACGAGCACTAAAATAGCCGTTCAGACGAAAGAAAGACAGGTACATTAAAACCAATCCTCCAGGAATAACATTGCAGACGTTACATGTTATTGAAGGAATTATTGGCCGCGTAAAACATTGACATTATATTCTTAGGGGGCAGTCCTGCAGGAGAATAAAAAGTGCATAAAAGTTCATCACAAAAGTGAAAATGTCACCTTGCTCGATGAGCAATGGAGCGGCACTCATCCACAACGACAGTCCTGAACGGAGAGGTAGAACATGTACGTCCCCACGGTGGTTTCTGTGTGGCCTGGCAAGGGACCGAGCTCGTACGCATTGAGTCGGATCGTGTTGGCTACCACCGTATGCACGTACGTACGTTGAACTTCTGTTGCATCGTACATACCCAAACCATGCTAATTGGAGGTGCTGGGGGAAAGACAACAAACTACATCCAAAAAGCAGTTCTAAAGGAATGAATAAATCTCCCATGGTGGGTGACAGTCACTCAATAAGACTAGACACATCTGCTGTTGATGCTGATGGCACTGTGCACGAGAGGGTTAAATGAAAAGGAAGTCACAGCTGCTTTGGTCTCATTAGGAAAGTTGTATGAGAGGGAAAGATTAGATGGGGGGGCGAGGGAGGGTGGGGGGAGGGTAGTGAAAGAGGGTGGAGGCAACGGTCCCACTTGATAGTTGACAGAAGTCAGAAATCAGGGTTATTACCAATTCCCAAAGGCAAGTGTGAGGGGTGCCTAATGGTGTTCAAAGCCCCATTTACAACCCAGCCATGAGACAACAATCGATAGTGCACAATTGTGCTCTGAAACCTAAAGGCGCCAGGGCTAGTTAGCGTCTGTGTTGAAGTCTGCTTTGGCCAGCCAACCTGTGTTAATATCCCTTATTATTCCATTTTTGGCACGTTTTTTTCATCTCCAGACCACCCTCACCGCATCCCACTACCCAGCAATTTGCGTTTGCGGGAATGCAATGAGCTAATGTATTGATTGCTTTTAATGACGGCGGGTGTCATGATGCTTTATTTATTCGTTTTCTATTGAAACTGATTCCGCCTCAACTGCTCGTAGCCAAGAGAGTCATTCTGCATGATGGACAGAGCGAATTTGCATGCCGCTAACGGCAGAAATTTTAGGCTGACGGCGTATAAAAAGTGGCGGAAAATATCAGCGATTGCGTGGGCGAGTCAAAAAGTCGTCGTGTCTGCCTGCTGAGACGTGCGTGGGTTGACACTCATCTCCGCGTATTCCGAGGTGATCGGGGAAAAATAAACAGCTGCGCTGAGTGGGACACTTGCACAAAGTTTTCGCGACGGATGTACGTTGAATCTCTGTCGCACCGTACGCGGTCGGTTTGCCGAGACAGCCGCTGGAGTTGCCTCCACGCGCCCCGTGTCCAAGCAGTAGAGAAGATATTCTTAGGTTTTTTCGGTAAATTCTAGATTTGAAGCTTTCGTGACTGCAAGGATTCATATTCTTAGGTTTTTTCGGTAAAGTCATGTAGGTAAAAAATATATTTTATTATTAATATTATTTTATCATTTTTTTATTTTACTTTTATAAATTTTCATTTATTTTTTTACCTACGTGACTTTACTGAAAAAGTCACGTAGGTAAAACATCAAAATTAATAAAAATAAATAAAATAAAACAAAAATCACGACGTTTCGGAGGCAACACAAGTCTCCGTCATCTGGTGGGACCGTCACAGCCGGATTTTTGTTTTATTTTATTTATTTTTATTAATTTTGATGTTTTACCTACGTGACTTTTTCAGTAAAGTCACGTAGGTAAAAAAAATAAATGAAAATTTATAAAAGTAAAATAAAAAAATGATAAAATAATATTAATAATAAAAATATATTTTTTACCTACATGACTTTACCGAAAAACTAATTAAAATTAATAAAAGTAAAATAAAATAAAAAATAATTTAAAATAATAATATTTTTACCTACGTGACTTTACCGAAAAAACCTAAGAACATGAATCCTTGCAGTCACGCAAGCTTCAAATCTAGAACCGGTAGAGAAGACCCAAGAGCGGATGGCGGGGGAGACTGTGAGGGCAGATCGAGGAAGGTGTCTGCGTGTCTGCTGTGCAGCAGCTACGGGATCTGGCGGAGAGCGGGGAGCCCTGGCGACGAGTTGGCATCACCGTCCCTGGCCGCGGTGACGTCAGCGATCTTCGTTGATTGACAGCTCTGAAGCAGTGGTGGCGTTTCCTACTAAAAGTGAGAGAAATTCTAGCATACTTAAAGCAAGAACTGCTTTTTGTGTTTAGAATCGTTGTCCTTCCCGCGCACCTCCGATTGGCACGGTGGGCTACGTACGGTGCGAAAGAAGTTCAACATGCACGCGTACAATGTGGACATAACACAAAGTGGTACTCGCTTTATTGACCACATGTATGGGTTAATGATTTAAATATGGCGCCCTTCCCCAGCGGCGCCTGTCCAGATCGATAATTGTACATCCATAAAAGAGTATATTAAAACAGTCTTCATTTGATTTGCTGCCCAGATATCGATTCGGGATACAAAGTTGTGGATTACTAGCGATAGGCTGCCATGCATGATGGTGAAGGTTAGCTACAATGGAAACTGAGTGCACACCAAAAACGGATAAGAAGTGACAATCAGCTGATTGACTTGGAACAGACGCAATGAGATGAACAATGTGCTTTGTCGTCAGCTTCAAAGTTGGTGAACCCCATCCATCCTCGTTCAAACGTGCATTCCTCTGCTGTCACAAGTCAATGTCATCATCACGTGTGCTTCCCAACAGCCATTCGGGTTACAATTAGTTCAACATTTGTCCAATATTTGCTATTTTTTTTTTAGTAGAAAGCTACATTCGTGGCAATGTGACATTGCCACTACAGGCTCAGGGTCTTGGAGGCTAGACGAGTACTGCCTGAAAACTACTTTGCCACTGGAAGTTTGTACAAACACTCACACATCAGTTTAACACGTAGGCTTTCGCAACCAGAATGAAACACTCATCCTCTTAAATGTGCAAGTACACAATAAACCCAATGTAACGATATATAACCGCCACTGCCGAATGTCAAACATTGCCATGATTGCACTGCACCTATGTCGTTCAGGAACACAGTGTGTCTGTTCTCTTTGGTTCTTTCGGTAAAGTCACGTGGGTATGAAATGAAATAAATCACGACGTTTCGATCGCAACACAAGCAAGCGGTCGTCCTCAACCGGAAAAAATAGAATCCAGCATTTTCTTTGGTTTTTCGGTAAAGTCACGTAGGTAAAAAAATCTAATAAAATAAATGAAAACCACTCAATTAAATCACGACGTTTCGTGCGCAACACAAGCGTCCTTCTTCAGGTGGGGACAACGTAGCGAAAGCACAACCGCTTATTTTATTAGATTTTTTACCAACGTGACCGAAAAAACTAAAAAAAGATTAATCCTTGCGGTCACGAAGGCTTCAAATCTATAATCCAGCAGTGCAACTGCTCCCTCGCTGGTTCAGCAGTTCGACTGCCAGATTATATTTGTTCTGCCTGAGGACGACCGCTTGTGCTGCGATCGAAACGTCGTGATTTCTTTTATTTAATACATACCACGTGAATTTACCGAAAAAACCAAAGAGTATGGATTCCTGCAGTCACGAAAGCTTCAAATCAACAGTGTCTGTTGCTCCCATAACCAGGCCAACACCGACACCCACGCACGTTGCAACTTCGCGCGAAGCGATCCGACACAGCTTATTAACATTCTGCACTCATTTCGTGTCCTCAGATGAGTCACTTCAAAAAGACCGTCATCATCCCGGGCTTTTTTTTTCTGTATGTTCTTTATTTGCCCCCACTTTGCTTGTGGAATTAAGAGGATATGGGGTTGGCGGGGGGGTTGGGAGGTGTTATAAACCTCATCAAAACAACTTGTGCGACACTTTGTGAACCCGGCAGTGATCGAGTGTGTTGTGTGTGTTTGCGAGCAAAAGGCTGTAGCTGAAGACGCCATCCTCCTCTGACAAATTACACGTTCAGCGAACAAGACTGAAAGACTGATATGTACTAGCTATGAGAATGTTGCAACGGGACAACAACAACAACAACAACAAAAAAGCCACACAAGAAAGAAATATAATAGAAAGTTTTCGTAGCGATCGTCAGACCTTTGGTGGTAAGTGCCGGCAAGCAATTCATTTTTCTTTCCTTTTCCATAGCCGACAGCACTCGGGCACAGGGCCTGGTTATATCGGAAGCCACATTTGCAGCTCCCAAGTGCTACACAACCAGAAATGAGTGCAGTTTCTTTTTTTATTATTTTCTTCCCCCCTCTTGGCAGCCTGGACACAGCGAGCAGAGTGCAGGGTAGCGGGCGCTAACCTTGCCAGCGATAGGCCACCTGAAATAAACGAAAACGCTTGGCCTTTTTTGGGGTGGGAATTGAACCGACGTAACTTGAGTGGCATTCAGTACAAGCTTCACGGAAGCCTGCGAATTGCTCCTCAATCATTCCGCGGCTTCGTTGCTGCGCCACGGGCCCCAGCGGCTTCCGGTGGGAAATGTCGAGGTTCGCTTCACGGACTGACGATCGCAGCGTGCCGCTGCAAAGCGTGCTTCATGTCAGAGGTCGCAACCGGGTACCCGATACCCGTACCCTACCCGATACCCGGCTACCCGTACCCGGCCGGGTACGGGTACGGGTAGCCGTTTGCGACCCTGGTGCGGCCGGGTACAGGTAGGCCGTGAGTCACTGGTGAGTAGCCGTTTGTCACTCATTTCGGGTAGGGTAGGGTACGGGTAGGGAACGGCTACCCGTACCCGCCGGGTAACACGGGTACGGGTACCCATTTGCGACCTTGGTGCGGCCGGGTACGGGTACGGGTAGGCCGTGAGTCACTGGTGAGTAACCGTTTGTCACTCATTTCGGGTAGGGTACGGGTAGGGAACGGGTACCCGTACCCGGCCGGGTACGGGTACCCATTTGCGACCCTGGTGCGGCCGGGTACGGGTACGGGTAAGGAATCAAAACCCGTTTGCGACCTCTGCTTCATGTACACAGGCGCCTTGCATTACCGCGGTTGGCTACAAACGGTGCAAAAGAAGTGCGCACAGTCCGGACAAGCTACCGCTCGATGTTTTTTTTTTATTATGCCACTTGTGTTTTTTATCCAGGGAAGGTCTCAAGAGGCTTCCTTTCAGGAGGGTCCTGCCATCTTTGTGGCAGTAGTGGAGCGATGCTGCAGCGGTGTGTAATCCCAATCGAGTAACTGTTCAAGTAGAGTGGTGTCATTTTTCAGCAATGGGATGTTCGGCGAACACAAGTTACATTGCATGTTCATACTCTTAGTTCTTTCGGTAAAGTCACGTAGGTAAGAAAATGAAATAAAAAATTAATAAAAAATAAAACAATAAAATCACGACGTTTCGTCGTGACGGTCCCACCTGATGACGGAGACTTGTGTTGCCTCCGAAACGTCGTGATTTTATTGTTTTATTTTTTATTAATTTAAATTTCATTTTTTTACCTACGTGACTTTACCGAAAGAACTAAGAGTATGAATCCTTGCAGTCACGAAAGCTTCAAATCTAGAATTACATTGCATGTTGGTTGTTTTAGTTCTGGAAGGAGACCGGAGAAGCCGGAGAAAAACACATGCGGAACACAGGTAGAAGATACAGATTCAACACAGATGGGCTCCCAAGGCAGCAATCGAATCCAGATTTTTCTTGGCGTGCGACACGGACGTAACTCTCCACCGCTTGCAATGCAACGGTTAACGTTACAGTGTCTCGTACTTTTTCTCGTTCCAGTCTGGGGACACTATAAAAAGCGACTCATCATCACAATGTGTTACAAATGTCCCGGTATTAATAGTATAGGGCAAAGTCAAAGTGGTCCCCAAACTCAAATGAGTGTGAAAATTTCACATATGGCAGTGCCATGTTTTTTTTTTTGAAGAACGGCCACTGTTTGGCTTCCCCCAATGTCATTTTCATTTATTGGCTCCAAAGGGATGATGGGTCAAGTTCGACTGCTGATCATCGAGAGCTCTACGACAGCGCCATAGATAGACACGAACAAAATTACATAGCCACCCATTTCCTCCAACGTGCGTCCGAATATAGAAATATAGAGAATGTGTAATAATGGGGCAGTTTTTTGGGGGGAATTAAATAATCGGCTCAATAATTAACTCACTGCATCCGCGCCGCATCTCTAGAAGCCTTCGGTGACAAGAACATCGGTCCGTCAATCGCGAGCGACGCAAAAGAAGAGACGCTTACACGCACCAGCCAATCCAAGCGACTGAAATCCAATCGCTTCCAAAACAAGAGGGAAGGAAGCAGAGGGGGGGGGGGGGTGGTGGAAAAAAGAATGCACTGATGTGAATCTGAGTTGACACAATTGAGAGGGCGTGCGAATCTGTTAAGATATTGAAGCGATGCCGCTCGTGACAGTGGTAAAACGCCGCATTGTGCTTCCACCGTCCCCTCGACACTTGGCAATTTTGTGCGGGAGAAGAAAGGAGAGGGCCCACCCAAACGCACGGGAGAGATTCTGGTGCTGGGGCGGCGAATGCGCGGCGGGTAAGAAGCCAGAGCCATTGGAAGCGTGACCTTGACCCGTGTCAATAGAGAAGAGGCATTCTTTTTATTTATCCACTTTACACTGTATGCGCTATATACGCGCGCAGGAATAACAACAATAATAATAAAAAAAAAGTCAGGCAATTCACGACAAAATAGTATTTCACAAAAAAATAATATGAATCCCAAACCATCGTTTTCCTCACCGTCAATAATCCTTGCATTTCACTGCGGTGATACAAAAAGTGTGGATTGTCGGTCGTACGCTTCCACAAAATAAATATACCGCTCATATTGCCTTGGCGGAATTGTAGGAACTCTACACACTCCCAAAGGGGAAACATAATGGGCGACGTTTTGGGCAACGGTCCTTCATCATAGGAGAGAGATAATCTATGAGCTATTAGTCACAAATGTGTAGAATTTTGTTATTTGCGCTTGTGTAGTGATCACCCCTGGATGAAGATAATATCGTGCCGTTGATATAAGAGATGAACAATTTTTTACAAGTGTCAGATTTTTTTTTCATTGAATGTTAGCCAATAATTATTAGTGAGCACCTATAAAGGCTGGCACGGTGCACGTTGGGGATAGGTATGGGCATCTCTAGCTCCCCACTGCTCATCTTTGCACACCACACCTGGTACTCATTAGAGGCTGAGTCGACATAGGGGAAGCCCAGGACTGGTACAAATCATCATACTATAATGGAGCAAGTGTGAGTTTGTCTCTTACTCTGTCCGGAATTTTTTTTAAGCCTCTTTTTTTAACGCAGAACATTTGTGAAACATTACTATTCAATTCAAGATTTGAAGCTTTCGTGACTGCAAGGATTCATACTCTTAGGGTTTTTTTTCGGTAAAGTCACGTAGGTAAAAATAAATAATAAAAATAAAATAATAGAAATAATAATATAAATAAAATTATAAATCACGACGTTAATAATCTTATTTCTATTATTATTTCTATAATTTTATTATTTATTTTTACCTACGTGACTTTACCGAAAAAAACCTAAGAGTATTAATATTCAATCAAACATAGTGTCAGTAAAAATGCAGACTTCAAATTTGGGAGACATTACCCTCGGTTTACGACGGTCCGATTTGCGACACACATTTACGATGTATGTATAAGGCCACCACGGATCGACTTACGACACGGAAGCTGAATTTACGGCCCATCTTCCAACATGACTGAACACATTTGAGCGGTGATGTTTCTCCCGTGAAACGTCGTAGAAAGTCGGTGAGTATTATTTTATCAAAAGGTCAAGTCACTGAAGCAGAGGAAGGAAGAAGACAAGGGAAGACAATTATGTTAAAACTAATATATTACAAAAATT
>NW_024706291.1:6201-11158 GCF_018977255.1 Callorhinchus milii | reverse complement strand
GGTGTGTGGATGGGTGGTTTGTGTGGGTGGGTGATGTGTGTCTGGGTGGGTGGCGTTGTCTGGGTGGGTGGCGTGTGTGGGTGGAAGGGTGCGTGATGTGTGTAGATGGATGGGGTGTGTGGGTGGTGATGTGTGTGTGGGGTGTGTGGGTGGGTGGGGTGTGTGGGTGGGTGTGTGGGTGGGTGGGGTGTGTGTGGTTTGGTGGGGTGTGTGTGGGTTGGTGTGGTGTGTGTGGGTTGGTGTGGTGTGAGTGGGTGGTGGAGTGTGTGTGTGTGGGTGGGTGGGTGGGGTGTGTGTGTGATGTGTGTTGTGGGTGGGTGGGTGGTTTGTGTGGGTGGGTGGCGTGTGTCTGCGTGGGTGGCGTGTGCATGGGTGGTGGGGTGCGTGATGTGTGTATGTGGGTGGGTGGTGTGTGGGTTGGGTGGTGTGTGGGTGGGGTGTGTGCATGCGTTGGGTGTGTGTATACGTGGGGTATATATGTGTGTGAGGTGTGTGTGTGGTGTGTGTGTGATGTGGGTGGGTGGTGGGTGGGTGGTGTGTGGATGGGGTGGTTTGTGTGGGTGGGTGGCGTGTGTCTGGGTGGGTGGCGTGTGTCTGGGTGGGTGGGTGCGTGATGTGTGTAGATGGATGGGGTGTGTGTGGGTGGGTGATGTGTGTGGGGTGTGTGGGTGGGGTGTGTGGGTGGATTGCAATAGTATGACCACGCAAACCTGTTTCTCCCCGGGCTGACTCAAAACCTATATCTGTCCTGGTTGATTCTCGAACTTAGGACCCGTTAGCAGACGACGATATTCTGAGCTTCATCGCCAGTAATAGCATTGGGCTATGAGCTCTGCCGCTTACCCCATACGGGCGCGTCGTGCGGAGTCCGCCGTCGAAAGCATATACTCCAAGATGCCTGACTGCCCGTAAGTGGCCATCGAAGGCCTCGTTACAGCTTTCCGGCTTGGTACATGCGCAATCCACCGACTAACAGCCTAACGCACTCGATTTCACCAAGCGCCCCTAACTTTCCCGCCAGTAGTGGAAGTGTCATGCGGAACCACTCAGGCAATCTTAAGCGACTCAAACTACGTCATACGCCTTAAAGGTCTGTGGAGGGGGTTACGCTACGCTCCCCCCCTACATTAAATCATGTGTTCGAATGGACTCTAGTGGCGGAAGGGTACCAGCGCTTCCCGCGGTTCTTAGTTAATTACCAAACAACGTATCGTATGTCTATGGCGTATTTAGCCACTCTCTCGAATTTCCCGGTAGCACTACCAGCACGCGGGGAGTTTCCCAACGCACACGGGCTTCGAAGTAATTTCCGAGCCGGAGGGGTCGTAGAAAGTATAATGAACCTCAGACCGCTGCTGAACGCAAATCGTACATCTAATACCCTACCTCCTATAGCCCCGCCTGATAGGATTGGGGATCTCTATATTCGATCCCAAAGCCTCAGAGCTATTGGGGACGGCTGCAGTTGGTTGCTGTTCGCTTAAATCCCTAATTAAAATTTGGAGAATCTGGGGCAAAGCACCTGTTATCCTCCTTAATATCACCGATTTACAGCTTCTTTTGGATTTCAGCACTTTACAGACGCATCTCCTTCCCTGTGCATCACCGCGGTGCGTACGACGTGAGGTGAGGGGTTTGACAGCACCGATAGCGGGCATCAACGCTACCGATACAAGATTTCGGAGCGCGTGTTATGAAAGGACTAGGCAACCCTGGGGATCGACCGACACGTACGTGCCTGCAACGTATTCAAGGGACGAGCAGGGCTCGTGAAATGTCAATTCATGAGATGAAGTGGTTTCAAGGTACCACTATCAGACTTAGCAATTTTTCAGCATGATTTATCGCATAAACTTGTAATTGGAAACTGAAATCAAACGCTATATATTTATTCAGTATGTGTCATAGCCTGCCTGCCCTGGCACCCAAATATTCGGAAGACATATGTAGAGTCATTACTAACCAAGGAGCCTGCGTAACTGCGCTTATGTTTTTAACCTACTCAAAGGTGTGTGACTGCGTAATGGTGCCCCGAGAGGGCCCTTACACACTGTGTATACATAACACAATCATATCTTCAACTTCTTAACCTTTGTTCCTAGTTGTCCTATGTGATTACACTTTGACTAACCACTGTCCAAGGAATCGCTAGGTGCAATATAGGATGAAAGACTTAGAAGACGGAGTCAGCCAGGAGCTACAGTGTCTAGAATTCCTCCAGCAAGCAGGTGGCCATCCTATGCTACGGCGCTGCTTGCGGGTCTTCGAGAAGCGGATGATCTTCTCTGACCCGGGAACTCGGAACACTTTATTGTATTGTTAGTCAGAGGACAGGGTCGTATGTGGAATGCTTTCTGTCTACAATCTTCACTTTAGCTAGAAAATTCGAGATTTACTGAATTTGTGCGCCCACCGGGTTGTTTCGGTCTTATCCTGTGATTTCGCTCGGTTGAATCGGTAGAAAACGCCTGATCCCACCCGGCTTTCAAGCAGTTTGTCATGCGTAGGACCTGCTTAAACCTATACCTTACGATCTTTATAGCCGGTGTATCGCGCTTGTCCAACGGTACACGGAAACGACGGTGACCCGGTCCATCTACCCCCTATGGACCCTCGCTCAATATAAAATAGCACGGCAGCGTGGGATCTCGCGCGCGTACTTGGACATTAAGCCCGGCGCGATATCGACTTACCTCACTTTGGTACCGGCTATTGATAATGTACCATCAGACTATTCATGCCCAAAACCAAGGGCCTGACTATGACTCTAAGCAGGCCACGTTACAGTGGCTTGCACTATCACCTATCAACGACGACTCCGTTAAGTATACAAGGCTTGGTCGAGTGTTACTGAAATTTTACATTTATTATGGTAACACAACTATACTCGGCCTCGCACCGTCTCATAAGCCATTGTCTCCTATTTCTCATGGAGACGCGAACCAGCATCAAAGCAAACCCCACATCAAATAGTTCGAACGACGCTCGACTCGAGTTGGTGGGGCAAAGGTGTGGAAACCTGACCAGATGGTTACAGTAGCCGGTGCTCTGACCTTTCACTTTGATGAGGGGAGCCTAAGAGTGCTTGTGCCAATTATGATAGTAACCTGCGTGATTGTAACTTATGGGTTGACGACTGCGATCGACAGCGTAATTTTCTGGACAGCCACCAGTGTATTACAGTTGGATATCTTAACGGCGCCGTGCGGTAGCCGGGATATCTTTGGGTATTGTATGTAACGCATGAGCAAAGCAATTCCTATTGTTGTCTTCAGCCAGCCGGTTGCAATATACTGCCACCTGGTATTACCTGACGTTACCGGCACTCTAGTGCCACGTAAAAATCAGACATCCAGGGGGGAGTATTGGAATAATACAGCTCGGCGATAACATATTGATCTTTGGTTAATCCGTCCGTATAAATGCCATAGATCGGCATTGGGATTCTCGAAATGAATCTGTCCTGCCGATACCGTGGGCTTGGGTTGTTTTAAAAGTGACGGATGATTCTTCACTTTTGGGGAAGAAAGTACTTTGTTAATGTCAGTATTTGATCCTGCTAACCCCTTATGTCTGAGTCAGGATAACAAGTCCAGGCGTACATTTCTATCTCTTGGGGGCGAGGGTATAAACGGCAGCGGGGCTTAAGTAATGCGTACCTACAGATTCTGGTGCATGTTGGAAGAGGATTCGTCGTTGCGTTTCTGTGACATCCGTTACTCCTTAGCGGGGCCATGAGCTCGAGCGCGTTCTGAGGTTGCGACTTGCAATCAAGCGAGCGTTGATCACCCCGGTGCCTTCCACAGTGTTTGCGTCGTATAACAAAGAGATCGACCACGTTGTCACGATGACAGGTTTACTCCGTCTCTTCACTAAGTACGATTCACGTTGGCCCATTGACACACTGATACTGCCTCTCGTGTTCCGAGGTTTCGGCACGTTTGTCCATCCCCTCAGTGAAACGACAACCGCTGAAACACCGCACGTTATCCACTTAGCGAAGTAACCTGGTTTCGACAGGATGTTATCAGGCCGTTCCAACGTGCGAAATTTCTACCGGACAAATTTGACAGAGCGTTCCAATATTCTAAACTTCAGGTAGGTCCTCTCGCAAAGTGGGCCCCAACTCTCAGAGCCAACGGAGCCATTGCAGTATTTACTTAGACTCAATGACCCCAGGGTTGCTCGCAGTAGATTCGCTGGGGCCCAATTGCAGTACCCCTTCATGGTTGAGGCGGCTACTCGCGGGGCAATCGCCGTCCTATAAATGTCCGCGTGATATTCCTTGTACGATTTTGCAATTCTTGAGCTCAAGGGTCTAGCGTGCTCTGGCCTTCTGACGGTTGTTTGCCCCAACCAACACGCTCATCTTAAGTAAGAAATAGGCATACGGTTTTGAAAGTCATATCTACTGCCAGTACTAGACAGACAAACGACGGCTCAACTGGTTCCAACTTACAATCCTTCGAGTCCTTATAGTTATTACGCAACTGCTAGGAAGGCCGGTAAGACGCTCAAAGGTGGGGGCCCTCGAGCGTCCCCGATGCGCCTAACTCAAAGTTTCCAGAGAACAGAGCGGTACGCGGCGTAGCGATCATAGCTGCCCTTCTGCAGTGATAAAACGCGATTTATTGCTTTACTAGATATGAACCTGTTTGGTCTCAGATTATTTGCTTACATTCGGTACAAATACAAAGCATCAGGTATTATACTCCAAATGACATGCGACGATGAGATGTCAGTCGTTGACCTATTCATGTCTTGCATGTTCGGTTGGTACTTATGACCGGGGGTTATGACATTAGTATGACCATCCGCCGTTACTGCGACCTACTTTGACTATTAGCTTTTTTGTGCTTCGTTACGCGTTGTACGGTTGCGCGGGCTCCAAACGGGAAGCGGACCTGAATACAAGCAGTGGATAACAACTCCATCGTGGTTTTATAAAACAAGAGCA
>NW_024706291.1:0-6171 GCF_018977255.1 Callorhinchus milii | reverse complement strand
TCCACCAGGGCAGTGTGGGCACTGGCGCTCGATCTGCTGTGCTGGTGTTCCACCAGGGTAGTGTGGGCACTGGCGCTCGAGCTGAAAGAGAGTTGTAAGTGCCACTGTTATGCCTCTGTCTGTCTTTCATTATTTGTGCTGAAACTTTCCTACTGCAGTACAATTCCATTATCTATCCTACGACTACTCCCTGCCCTGCCCCACGGCCACAACCAGGACTACCCCTATCAGAATATATTCAGAATCAGAATATTGATTTAGACTGTGGGAATATTACGACCTATAAAGCTCCTTCTCACAGATGTCAAGTACATCACTGCCCCTACCCCTATCGCTACCCCAAACGATCAAGCAGAGTGGTGGAATTCCCCATTCCCATAGCAGGGGCCAATCTATAAATGAAGACCAATGTAAGAATTATGTCCAGTACTGCTGGACATTATACTGGACATCCGTGAAAAAGAGCTTCATAGCTTATCGAATTTGAAAAACATCAAAGTCACTTCATGAGAACTTAACCGACACAAATATTCTTCAAGATGCACGTGGAGACTCACAATCGGCTCTTGGATGACACGAAATCTTCCTCGAGATCTAACCCAGAATCATTCGTCCTTCCCTTTTCGCATTGGCTCACACGATCCACCTCCACGATCTCGTCCATTTTAATCGATGCGTCCACTGCATCCGGTTCATTGTGACTAGCGTGGCTTTCGACCTCGGTGCCATCCTGAATCCACGTGTAGCTCAAAGCCTCTTCAGGCGTGAGCCGGCGAACGGGATCCCACCTGCCAAATATAAACGGGGAATCGTCAGGGTTCAGTTACCGTCTACATTTCTTCTAGGTGTGGCACATGCAATTATTTACATTCATTGTGCTAACGAATGTAAGAAGGCACAAGGCCAGAAATATTGCCCTGTTATGACACAAAGCCACTTCCTGTCAGTAAAACATCACTCTTAGTAGTGTGTACTCTTTTATGAAAGTGCTGATGGTGAACACGAAAATAATTATGAATTAAGATAATATGTAGACAGTGCAGTTATATCTTACTCAAGGCATCCTTCGACGAAATCGATTATCTCTCTGTTCGTATTCCAAAGCTTTTTCTCAATAGAGGAGGTGTTTGGAAAGACCTTCCTGCCGTCCACCCTGTGGCACCCATTCTTGTCTGTGTTGGAGAGAAAATGAGTGAAACGAGTTCCGAGGAATAAGAACAAAGTACATTTCGATTTAAAGCTTTCGTGACTGCAGGGATTCATCTTCTTGGTTCTTTCGGTAAAGTCACGTAGAATGGAAATAATAAAATAATAAAAATAAAACATAATAAAATAATTCTCACGACGTTTCGGCCACAACGCAAGCAGCCGTCCTCAGGTGAAGACCAGGTCTGTAATTTGTATTGTTGGGAAGACAGACCTGGTCTTCACCTGATGACGGCTGCTTGCGTTGTGGCCGAAACGTCGTGAGAATTATTTTATATGTTTTATTTTTATTATTTTATTATTTCCCTTCTACGTGATTTACCAAAAGAACCAAGAAGAAGAACAAAGTACATTACGGCAATGCTTGCCTGAATAATTGTGACAACAGAAGTAGCAACCTGCCCTCCCACTCACCCGTGGAAATGTGCATTCTGGTCGCAGCATCAATCATAGGACTGGTGGGAGACCAAGAATCTGTGCACAGGTCACAGTGAAATTAATATACATGGGTTAGGTCATTGGACTGTGTGTATCGTAAACATACATACAGTAGACTTCCTCAAATGTAAAGGTCTATAAAACTGAAACGTTTATTCCCAAGAACTGCACATCCTTTTACACCACTGCCAAATAGATTTAATTTGTATTGGGTACTTAATTAACAAATATTGCCCTTTGAAGGTGACTTCAGGAACCTTCGGGACGAACAATGAACCCGAAGAATGGAAAGGGTAAAAGTCTGTCACTCTGAGTTATTATGACCAAGGCCAAATCACATCATACGTGTCCAACTAGTGTCTGATCACATTAAAGATATGTCTATTCTCTATGTACATACTGGCAGCAGAGCAACATTTGTTCCCATGGAATGAGGCCAAAAGTATGATTGCTCCACAGATTACTTGAACCGTGTATTGCAATCCAGGGCAGTCTCCTATATCGTTGTTAGCGACTAATGGACCATCACTCAGCATTAGCAGTGTGAGCCGGCTCAACTAAAACTAAGCCATAGGCTTCAAAATCATAAATAATGAGATTATATTTTGCCATATTTCAGGTACCGTGATCATTTCGGTCAATTGGATTTCCTGTTGCCGTGAAAAGTGACTCCCCAGAAGCGAGCTCGGCAATTATGCAGCCCAGGACCACATGTCCACTGCGCAGGTGAGTTCGAGGCCCAGTAATATCTCTGGAGCCATGTACTCGAACGTTCCGAAAAATCCGAAAACTGCACACACACACAGAGGAATAGCACTGATTGAGCGAGGAGATCATGCACGTTATTTGCTTAGATTTTTTAGTGCACGCGGATTTTAAAAAACATGTTATAGGATGTTAACCTTTATAATTCTATACAGCAATTGAATGTGTATCTTTCTACAACTGGGTCAAAACTGGAAAAGCGTGAGTGGCACTCCAAGAGATGGTTTGAATTTTGGGTAAAGTTGTTTGCAAGCACCTATTAAGGCCTATATGACCTATTAAGGCCTCTGTGGCTGAGGATTAAACTGAGTCACTGAGATTGTAGTGCACTGCAGTGCTGCTCACCATGCCACGTTTCCACACGCACACACATAAGAATAACAGTCGCCATTTGCCACTAAGTGGCGGTGACGTCACCACGGCGCCTGTGCCAGGCCAGGTGCACTTTGAGGCCACTTGAAGTGTCGAAGGTTCACCGACAGGTCACGGGACCGAAATGAGTGGCAGATGCACCAACTATGCCCCCTGCTGTGCCAACACACATATAAGACAAAGATCCCCCGTGTAGCCTTAGCAGACTGTTGGGGCAAGTGCTGTTCACGAGCACCTATGAAGGCCGGCACGGCACACGAGGGGGTGGGGTGGCCAGCACTACGCCCGGCTTTTTGTCTCCCTAGTGGCGATGTTTACTACACACCGCACTAGGTGCTAAGTTGGGGCTGAGTCGACCTAGGGGGACCCAGCACCGGTTCAGATAATCGTCACTTGTGTCGGCCATGAGCGGGAATCGGAGGGCGGCCAGGTGCGTAGCGCACTGCGCTAACCGCTGCACTAGCACTCCCACTCGTATATCCACGAAGATTCACAAAGACACACAGAGACACACCCCGCACGAAACACAAGTAAAACCACTCACTTGGCTTCGTCATCATGACACTCACGCCAAAATCAATTATCCTGATGTTGCCGGTTGCATGGTCTTTGACCATGGTGTTTTCCTAGAAAAAAAATAACAAAGGGCAATAGTGGTTAACGTTCAAATGTGTTCATGGCATGCAGCTCCTACCGTTTAGACATCCAGTTAAGACTGCATTTTACATATTCAGTTTAAGGTGGTTCTCTCCTTTACTCGTGTAAGAAATGTGTCTAACTTTGGGCCAATTGTAGCTGTTGTCATTGTGACGAATGTAAATTAGAATCTCTTCAAATAAACTGCAGAGTGAGCTCGAGAGCAAGAAGAGATAGACAATGTCCAAGATTGAAACGAGTGTCGATTATTTTTATACATTTATGAAAACAAAAACATTCGTGTTGTTCAATGCGGTATAAGGTGCAGGGTGTATGGTTTTTAATTTTAGAGTTACGGGAGAGGCATCTTTCGTCACAGTTGCCTCAAGGCAACACAAATCCATGAATGACGCAGTATGCTATTGTATTTACTTACCGGCTTCAGGTCGCCATAAATGATGGCCTCCTTCTTAAGTTTTGCCAGGGCTGTCAACAGGGATCTTGCATAGAGCCTGATTGTTGACGGCGCAAAGATCGTGGAGTTGGCCTGGAATTGATCAAATAGGTCGGTGCTGCAAGACAAGATACCGTCAATGGTTATTTCCCTGCCACTTCTTGGTCAATGCTTAGGCTCGCTTCATGAACTCGGGGACTTGTGTTTTACAATAGTTTAGGATTTTTATCATGTAAAACCAAATTAAAATTTCTCCCAGGGGAATGATGATGAAACATGACCTGCATATTGGGTTTGAGAAATATAATAATATCAACTTATAACATGCACAGTAATCACTCACAGTAATATAAAGAGAAAATTACTCAGAGGTACGAGGAACCACAAACAGAAAATTTCGATTTAAAACTTTCGTGACTGCAGGGATTCATCTTCTTGGTTCTTTCGGTAAAGTCACGTAGAAGGGAAATAATAAAATAATAAAAATAAAACATAATAAAATACAATTCTCACGACGTTTCGGCCACAACCCAAGCAGCTGTCCTCAGGTGAAGAACAGGGCTGTCGGAAAGATTCGGACGCTGTCTTTCTGACAGCCCTGTTCTTCACCTGAGGACGGCTGCTTGTTGTGGCCGAAACGTCGTGAGAATGTTATTTTATTACGTTTAATCTTTATTATTTTATTATTTCCCTTCGACGTGACTTTACCGAAAGAACCAAGAACACAAACAGGAAGTCAACCAAGTGATGAGGAGGCGCCAACAGATGCCTAAGCTCTGCGGTCTTGTATATATCAAGGTATTATCAACAACATTTTGAACCTATGAGACATCTCCTTTACCAGTGGCAAAATATAGTAATACGTTTTTACCCTTTCAACTGGTACAAAACTGACACCTTTATACAAGGCATCATGTTTGCAATAACTACAACACAAGCAGTCTGTTTGCATTTTGACTGCTTGTGTTGTGGTTATTGCAAACATGATGCCTTGTATAAAGGTGTCAGTTTTGTACCAGTTGAAAGGGTAAAAATCTATTACTATATTTCGCCACTGGTAAAGATGTCTCATAGTGTAAATGCTTACTCCGAGCTCTCAATACTCTGATAGTGCGCTGTTTTTGAGTTGTACGCCTTTTGGCGTCATCTGGTCCAACACCAATGGAGACTAGGCTCTAAGAAAAGCTGTCTCGGGTGTGGACCAATCAACTTCAAGGACAGTGCATATCATTATCATCATCAGAGTTGTTTCTTTTTGTTTGCATTTTGACTGCTTGTGTTGTGGTTATTGCAAACATGATGCCTTGTATAAAGGTGTCAGTTTTGTACCAGTTGAAAGGGTAAAAATCTATTACTATATTTCGCCACTGGTAAAGATGTCTCATAGTGTAAATGCTTACTCCGAGCTCTCAATACTCTGATAGTGCGCTGTTTTTGAGTTGTACGCCTTTTGGCGTCATCTGGTCCAACACCAATGGAGACTAGGCTCTAAGAAAAGCTGTCTCGGGTGTGGACCAATCAACTTCAAGGACAGTGCATATCATTATCATCATCAGAGTTGTTTCTTTTTGTTTGCATTTTGACTGCTTGTGTTGTGGTTATTGCAAACATGATGCCTTGTATAAAGGTGTCAGTTTTGTACCAGTTGAAAGGGTAAAAACCTATTACTATATTTTGCCACTGGTAAAGGAGGTCTCATAGTGTAAATGCTTACCCGAGCTCTCAATACTCTGATAGTGCGCTGTCTTTGAGTTGTACGCCTTTTGGCGTCATCTGGTCCAACACCAATGGAGACTAGGCTCTAAGAAAAGCTGTCTCGGGTGTGGACCAATCAACTTCAAGGACAGTGCATATCATTATCATCATCAGAGTTGTTTCTTTTTGTTTGCATTTTGACTGCTTGTGTTGTGGTTATTGCAAACATGATGCCTTGTATAAAGGTGTCAGTTTTTGTACCAGTTGAAAGGTAAAAACCTATACTATATTTTGCCACTGGTAAAGGAGATCTCATAGTGTAAATGCTTACCCCGAGCTCTCAATACTCTGATAGTGCGCTGTCTTTGAGTTGTACGCCTTTTGGCGTCATCTGGTCCAACACCAATGGAGACTAGGCTCTAAGAAAAGCTGTCTCGGGTGTGGACCAATCAACTTCAAGGACAGTGCATATCATTATCATCATCAGAGTTGTTTTTTTGTTTGCATTTTGACTGCTTGTGTTGTGGTTATTGCAAACATGATGCCTTGTATAAAGGTGTCAGTTTTTGTACCAGTTGAAAGGGTAAAACCTATTACTATATTTT
>NW_024706290.1:7500-11168 GCF_018977255.1 Callorhinchus milii | reverse complement strand
ACACGACACGCAACGCACGGACACGACGACACACGACAACACACGACACCACACGCACGACAACACACGACACACGACACCACACACGACAACAGCAACGCACGACACACGACAGCACACGACAACAGCTACACACGACAACGCACGACACACGACAACACACCACACGCCACCACACGACACACGACAACACACGAACACAGCAACACACGACAACGCACGACAACACACGACACACGATAACAACACACGACAACAACACACGACAACACATAACAACGCACAACGACAACACACGATAACAACACACGACAACCGGGAAGCGCTTTGAGACGCCTCGAAGACGTGATCGGTCACACGCCGGGATTGTTATTACTACTATTATTGCTGGTTAAACAGAGGCACGCGTGTGTGTGTGTGTCTGTACGAGTGTGTGTGTCAGTACGTGTGTGTACGTGTATGTGTTTGTCTGTGCGTGTGTATCTGTGTGTGTGTGTGTGTGTGTGTATATTGTATCTCTGTGGGTGTGTGTCCGTGTATGTGTGTCTGTGAGCGTGTCCCTGTATGATGTGTGTGTGATTGCGTGTGCGCGTCTGTGTGTGTGTGTCCATGTATGTGTATGTGTGTCTGTGTGTGTGTCTGTGTGCGTGTGTGCGTGTGTGTGTGCGTGTGAGTGTGTGTGTGTGTCTGTGTGGGTGTGCGTGTGAGCGTGTGTGTGCGTGTGTGTGCGTGTGTGCGCGTGTCATGTGTGTGTGCGTGTGAGTGTGCGTGTGTGTGTGCGTGTGTGTGTGTCTGGCTTGCGAGGCGAGGGGTCTAACTACAGGGCTATACCCTGCGTGAGTGGGGGCTGTTGCTGTTGTTGTTGTTGTGGTGGTGGTGGACGCGGTACCTGTGCTGCACCACCTCGAGCTCCTCCAGGTTGTCGGGAATCACCATCGCGATCAGCCATTGCTCCTTTTCGTCGATCCAGACCTCACACGCGTTGACCTCACTGAACATCCTGTAGACCGCCAGGGCGTCCTGGAGCCACTGCCTGCGCAGGGAGGCCACCTCCCTGACCTCGGCGTTCAGCCCTTCCACCTCCCCGACCCTCCTCTGCACCTCCTCCAACTCCTGGTACTCCAGGCCCAGGGTCGAGACCTGTTCCCTCAGGCCCGTCACCGCGGCCTGGTGCTGGGCTATCTCCTCCGTCACCGCCCGGTGCTTCTTAGCCAGCGACCGGGTGGAGAACTCATCGTGGCCAAAGTCATCGCTGGACACCAGGCGGTAGGTGTCCTGGAGCCAAGCCTCCAAGTCGTCGGTGTCGGCCTTGAACTGGAAGAACGTCAGGGCCTCTTGGAGTCGCTGGTGGCGAAGGGATGCGAGTTCCTCCAGCGATTTCCACTCCAACTTGATCTCGAGGATCCGGTCGTTGATCCTGCCCGTCACAAAGTGTTTCATGGCCAGGATCTCCTCCCCTCGAGCCACCATCTGGCCCAGGAGGAGCTGCCGAGACACCAGCTCACCCGCGAGGCTCTTGTGTTTGCTCAGGAGGAGGGTGACGCTGCTCAGGTCCTTCCCGAAGTTGCAGGACCCCATGACCTGCTCCATCTCCCTGATCCAACCCTCGGTCTCCTCCATCTCCCTGAAGAAGGCCCACAGACAGCGGGAAGCCTCCAGCTCGCCTCGCCGCCTCCCCGCCAAACCCCGCAGCTCCTCGAGGCAGCTCCCCACGTGCTGCACCCGGTTGCAGATCACCTGAGGGTCGCACGGCTGGTAACCTGCGCAACAACAACAACAACAGCAACAACAACATGGCATTTACACCGAGCTTTTCGCATCAGGAGGACGTCCCCCGAGGCGCTGGACAGTCAGGGGTTTGGACCCGAGATGGGGGGTCGAGATCAGGAGGGCTGGTTGGGGGGGGGGGGCGGCGGGCGGGCGGGTGGGGGTAGGAGGGGAACCTAAGACATGGTCGGTCGCAGAGGAGGCTTGATTGGGACGTGGGCGTGGCAGGGCTGGGAGATGGGCCGGGATTGCCTGGCGGATGAGCCGGGGCTGGGAGGTGGGTGGGGTAGGGTGGGGCGGGGGGGGGGGCGCGGGGGCTCACCCTGTGTCTGGGTGAAATGCAGGGCCGAGGTATTGAGGATGTGGACCCTTTCGCTCTGGACATTAATGTCCGCCTCGTGTAGCCCATGTTTCTGCAGAAGGTCCTCGGCCTCCAGCAGATGTTTCCCGAAGTCCTTGGAGGACAAAACGATCTGCAGACACACAGTCAACAACAACAACAATAATATAATAATATAATAATATAATAATAATATTAATAATAATAATATTAATAATATTAATAATAATAATATTAATAATATTAATAATATTAATAATATTAATAATAATATTAATAATAATAATAATATTCATTATATTATAATATTAATGATAACAACAATCCCCACCTTTGACCCGGCGCCTCGTTATGTCTTCGAGACGCCTCAAAGCGCTTCACGGGATACACAGTAAAGTGTAGTGACTGTGTGTTTTGTGGGCGAAATGCGGCAGCATATTTTAGGCTCTCGCGCGCACACACACACACACACACACAGAGTCACACACAGAGAGTCACACACACACACCATCTCACACTCACACACTGTCTCACCCGCCCTCACACTCACCCAACACCCCCCTCGCACACTAACGCCCAACTCGCTCTCACGCCTCCTCCGAGCAGACGGCGGTGAGCGAGCGAGCGAAGGCGGGGCGGGCGGCCGGGGGGGGGGGTGGGTCGATGGGGTGGGAGGAGGAAAGGAGTTCTTCGGGGATGGGACCTCCCACCCCACCCCCAACCCCCACCCACCCCTCACCTGCATGTCCTCCATCCAGTTGATCATGTGCACCATATCCTGGAAGATCCTTTGCAGGGACAGGTTGACCTCCAGACGTGCCTTGCGGGCGGCCAGGGTGTCCTGGAGGAAGGCCCAGAGACGCAGGATGTTGTCCCTGTTGGCCACCACCCGCTTGGCATCGTAGTAGCCCTCCCCCTCCAGCTCCCCGGCCAACTCCGAGATCACCTGGACCCGCTCGGCGTAGGAGCTCACGTCCGCCTCGATGGCGTCCTGCTTCTTCATGGCCGCCTCCACCGCTGAGAGGTCGTAGCCAAAGTTATCCTGGGATAGGAGGCAGCCGGTGAGAGGGCACGCACGCACACGTGTACACGCACACCACGCATACACGCATGCGCACACGCAGACGTGCACACGAATACATGTGGTGGGGGGGGGGAGCAGGGGGGGAAATGCAGAACGAGGTGGGGCACCGCCTTCAAATCAGAGACAGGACATTTAGCGGTGAAATTAGTGGCAGTGTTTCACCCAAAGGGTTAGAGGGAGTCTCTCTCTCTCCCCCACCCCCTCCCACCCCAAAAGGCTGTGGATCCATTTACATCGTCCAGACTGAGGCGGACGGATGTTTGTGGGGTCAGGGGTATCGAGGGATAAGGGGCAAAAAGGGGGGTAATTGGAGTTGAGCCACAGATTAGCCGCGACCTGAAAGAATGGCGGAACAGGCTCAAGGGACTGAATGGCCTCCTCCTATTGCCAATGACAGTGGAAGGCGAACTGGTTTGCGATTCTTATGTCATGTGGGGTGTAAGGGTTCTGGGGAGCAAGTTGGTGTTGGAGTTGGTG
>NW_024706290.1:0-2500 GCF_018977255.1 Callorhinchus milii | reverse complement strand
GAGGTTGTGGTTGGCATTGGATTTCTGGAGCCGACTGACGTCAATCAGATCCGGTCTGAAAAACACACACAGCGGCTCAGACACCGCTGCCCACACACACACACACACACCCACACACACACACACACACACACCACACACACACACCGCACACACACACCACACACACACACACACACCGCACACCACACACACCGCACACACACACCACACACACCACACACACACACACACACACACACACACACACACCACACACACACACACAGACCGCACACACACACACACACACACTCCACACACACACACCACACACACCCTCCACACACACACTCCACACACACCACACACACACACCGCACACCACACACACACCGCACACACACACACTCCACACACACCACACACCACACACACACCGCACACACACACACTCCACACACACCGCACACACACCACACACACACCCTCCACACACACACTCCACACACACCACACACACCCTACACACACCCACACACACACACCCCACTCACACCCACACCCCCCCCCCACCACCACACACACCCCCACACACACACCCTCCACTTAACCCCCCCACACACACATCCCTCACACACACACCCCCTCCACACCCTCTCCCCACCCCACACACACACCCCCACACACACCCCCTCCACTTACCCCCCCCACACACACATCCCTCACACACACCCCCCCGGGGGGTTTGGAGGACAGGGTTTAAGGGGTGTCTGAAGGCACCGTCGAAAGGGGGATTGTCCGGAACCAGTTCTGTGAGTGCGTTCGGGAAATTTCCGCAGTTTTCTGATCGCCCACTCTCTCCCGCTCCAAGGACACACATTTCTGAGCGCACACACACACACGCACACGTACAGGCACACACGCACAGACACACACACGCGCACACACAGACACGCGCACACAGGCACGCACACACACAGACACGCTCACACACACACACAGACACGCACACGCACAGAGGCGCGCACACACAGACACGCACACACAGACACGCGCACACACAGAGACACACACACACACAAAGACTAGCGCACACACACGGACACACCAAGACACACACGGAGACACTCGAGCTTTGAGAAGTTTATAGAGTTATAAATTCTGCGTCGAAAACAAAATAAATCTTATTCTTCCTCTCCAGCCCTCACACTCTCTCTCTCTGTCACTCTCTCTCATTCTCTGTCGCTCTCTCTCACACACTCTCCAGCCCTCGCACTCTCTCTCTCTGTCACTCTCTCTCACTCTCTCTCACTCTCTCTCGCTCTCTCTCACACACGCTCTGGTCCTCGCACTCTCTCTCAATCTCTCTCACTCTCTCGCTCTCTCTCTCGCTCGCTCTCTCACTCTCTCGCCCTCGTACTCTCTCACTCTCTCACACACTGTCTGGCCCTCGCACTCTCTCTCACTCTCTCTCGCTCTCTCTCACACACTCTCCAGCCCTCGCACTCTCTCTCACTCTCTCTCGCTCTCTCTCACACACTCTGGCCCTCGCACTCTCTCTCACTCTCTCTCGCTCTCTCTCACACACTCTCCAGCCCTCGCACACTCTCTCACTCTCTCTCGCTCTCTCACACACTCTCCAGCCCTCGCACTCTCTCTCACTCTCTCTCGCTCTCTCTCACACACTCTCCAGCCCTCGCACTCTCTCTCACTCTCTCTCGCTCTCTCTCACACACTCTCCAGCCCTCGCACACTCTCTCACTCTCTCTCGCTCTCTCACACACTCTCCAGCCCTCGCACTCTCTCTCTCACTCTCTCTCGCTCTCTCTCGCTCTCTCTCACACACTCTCCAGCCCTCGCACACTCTCTCTCTCACTCTCTCTCGCTCTCTCTCTCGCTCTCTCACACACTCTCCAGCCCTCGCACTCTCTCTCACTCTCTCACACACTCTCCAGCCCTCGTACTCTCTCTCGCTCTCTCTCGCTCTCTCTCACACACTCTCCAGCCCTCGCACACTCTCTCACTCTCTCTCACTCTCTCTCACTCTCTCACACACTCTCCAGCCCTCGTACTCTCTCTCACTCTCTCTCGCTCTCTCTCGCTCTCTCTCACATACTCTCCAGCCCTCGCACACTCTCTCTCTCACTCTCTCTCGCTCTCTCGCTCTCTCACACACTCTCTAGCCCTCGTACTCTCTCTCTCTCACTCTCTCTCGCTCTCTCGCTCTCTCACACACTCTCTAGCCCTCGTACTCTCTCTCACTCTCTCTCGCTCTCTCACACACTCTCCAGCCCTCGCACACTCTCTCTCTCACTCTCTCTCGCTCTCTCTCGCTCTCTCACACACTCTCCAGCCCTCGCACACTCTCTCTCACTCTCTCTCGCTCTCTCGCTCTCTCTCTCGCTCTCTCACACACTCTCCAGCCCTCGTACTCTCTCTCACTCTCTCTCGCTCTCTCTCGCTCTCTCTCGCTCTCTCACACACTCTCCAGCCCTCGTACTCTCTCTCACTCTCTCTC
>NW_024706289.1:0-11173 GCF_018977255.1 Callorhinchus milii | reverse complement strand
GAAGCCATTCACTTTGGCTTGAGTCAACCTCTAGGATCTCACGGTTATCACGTCCTCCACCAACCTGACTTTCCTGTAAAACTCTCCGAAAGCTTACGCAATCCTGGCGTCAGGTTCGACCCCCAATTATCCTTTCTCCCCCAAAACCTGTCCCTCACCAGCAGCGCTTTGTTCCACCTCCGGCTGGTTTGCTCCAACGCCCTCCTCTCCGCTCTCCCATCCACTACCGTCCATAAAATCCAACTCATTCGGAACTCTGCCGCTCGCATTCTCACCCGAACCAAACTCCGCTCCTCGATCACCCCCAGTCCTGGTCAGACAGCATTGGATCCCTCTCCCAGGGGTCGAGGCAGAAGCTGGTGGTTATTTTGAGGTGATGGTGAGTGAAAGCGAGGAGGGAGAGAAGGGGAGGAAGGAGTTTAGGATGCGTGTCGTGGTAGGAGCTGATGGTGAGGAAGGGGAGGGGGAGCGAAAGGGGATGGTGTGGGGGAAAAGAGGAAGGAGGATGAGGCTGCCTGGCGGGTGTTATGCATTTTGGATGAAAAGAGATCCATGACATCCTCTCACTTGGCATTAAGTGTGAAGATTGGGGAAGCCACTAATGTGAACGGTGAGGTTTCGGGAGGAGAGGAGGGCAGCGAACTCAGAAGATTTCGTGTAACGATTGTTTAGATGGAGATTGAAATCGCACATTATGAGGAGGAGCGATATACAGTCATGAAACTTTTCTGTCACACACAGAATCACTGCACCTCCCTGTCAGACACATAGTCACTGCACCTGCCTGTCACGCACATAGATTCACCATAGCTCCCTCTCACACACAGACAATACACCAACCAGTCACTCACACACTCACTGCGCTTCCATGTCACACAAATGCAGTCACTACACTTCCCTATCAAACACACCATCACTGCATACCATTGTGCCACACACAGTCTGTTCACCTCCCACTCACAAACACAGTCACTACAACTCCTTGTCACACACACAGTCACTACATCTCCCTGTCTCACACACATTCACTACACCTCCATGTCGTACACACAGTCACTCTGTCACACACTCAGTCACTACATATCCCACTCACAAACACGGTCAGTACAACTCCCTGTCACAGACATATTCACGACACCTCCTTGTCTCACTCACAGACATTACACCTCCATATCACACACAGTCACTACACCTCTCTGTCGCAAACTCACAAAGAGTCGCTGCACATCCCTATCAATCACACAGTCACTATAACGCCCTATCAAACACACAGTCAACACACCCCCAATTCACGCACAGTCGCTAACCCGCCTTGTCACGCACACAGTCACTATACTCTCCCGTTCACACACACAAATAGTTACTACATGTCCCACTCACACAAAGTTACTGCATATCCCTGTCACGCACAAGTAATGACAGCTCCTTGGCACACACAGTCACTACACATCCATGATATAATCACAGTCACCTCCTGAAATTCTTCTTTGAAGGAATCTTTTCAATCCAACTAAAGGATGGGCTGTTTCCCGTTGTAAAGAAACCTGTTTTTTTAATTGATAAAATGAAATGATGAGCGAAAATTTTGATGTTAAAATTTTTTTTCTTCATTGTAGATCGTCACTCAATGATTTTTTAATGAGCAAAAACCTTCTCACAGAAGAAGGGATAGTGATGCAAACAATTTATCAAGAAATGAGTGTTGATGGTTTACCATATTTCCTGGAAGAGCAGCAGGCAGCTGGGAATCTGTCAGGTCTGCACTTTATTATTTCAGATTTTTTTTGATCAGATGCTGTGTGACGCCCAGTCCAGTCAAGTGGCTTATACACGCTTTGTGGTTAAAGCTCGCAGACCCGATGCTGTTGGTTATGTTGACCACTTGTGCTTAGTTTCTGATGGATCACAATGGAAATATGGTAAAAGGCTTCAGACAAGTCTAATCCCCGGCTTTACCCCCGATACTGTCAAAGATTAGGGTGAAAACCATTTTGTGTTTCTCCTTCTGCACTGTGTTGTGATGTCAAACACTGCTGTCCCTTCTTCCAGATATTAGATTGTAGAAGTTGTAGTCTAATAATAATGAACATTAAACAAACGTAGAATGCAGAAGGTACCGACAGTCATAGGATAGGATACATCTGGTTTTCTCTGGTTTTGAAAGAATAACAAAACAGCTTTGGAAAACTGTTATCCCCTCTTATCAGTAAATGACAGCACTGCCACAGAGCTAACGGTCCCCGGCACCGGTCAACACAGGATCTCGACTGAGCAATAAGTCGCGAGATTCTGATGGGACCAAGCGCCAAAAGGCAATCCTCAAGAATAGCAACTAATGAGCAAGCTGTTTAACTAAAGGTCTTTGGTACCATCCGGGATAGAGATGCTTAAAAGGAATATACTCATGATCCCCCATGACAAAATAACAATCACCAGATACAGCCCCAAACAGATCAATTTCCTATCTTAGACAGGACAAAAAGAAGACCTCGTGGAGACTCAGTCAGGTTGGCACCAAGCCAAATGGTTGATTAACCTAAATACACGACTGTATCAGAAGTGGGTAGAGGGGCCCAAGGAAGGACACTTGGAGAAAGGGTATAACTATGGCACTCCAGGTGAGAACAGTTAGAAGAACAGGATGGCTCCAGAGAGAGAGAGAGAGACAGAGAGACCAGTGTGGAGAGGCCCCTTAAGTTCACAGGGCAGGTGTTCCATAATGTTCCGTGACTGTCTTCAAAGAATGGTAGTATAATTTATTACACATTTGTAGTAACTTGTTAATGCATGTTGTATTCACTCTGTCCATAATAAAATCTGCTGCACTGTATTTGGATTGTAGAGTCATATTCCGAACTACGGGTTCATAAATCCCAACAGTATGTACTCGGAAAATTGTCATAGTGAATGCGAACACTGCGTGAACTGAGCAACAGTTTTTATTTTTCTCTGCTCACTCTGCAGATAATTGTATCTGTGTACAAAAGCGGAGGTATATGTTCATGATTTTTATTTGTTTCACTAAGTTGAGTTTCTAGACAAACCCACACCATGCATGTGATCTCCTTTCCGATCAAGTGAATAAAAAGAGCAAAGCGACACCAACTCAGGACGATGACGCAATCCGCAGAAACTTAGATACCCGTGAAGTGAGTTTCACTGATCTGAGATGAAGACGAGAACTCGCTGGGAAACCGCAATCATGTGTTTGGCAATACGAGTATCAACCCTTTTGTGAATATATTTTGTGTCATACAATAATGAGCTTATCTGTTTGATTTTCTTGCACAAATGCCAGAGATGATGAAAAGCATTTTATACATACGTTTGTTCCCATGGAAATCCATAGCGCTGTATGAACATTTGCTTTTCTCCAACACGATATTCTGAATGAAAGTACAACATGAAAATAACTTGAAATATTGGAGCGCCTTTCCACGGACAGCTTCTGGGGTTGCTATCGTGACTGGAAGGAGAGGAGAACGACAGTCGAAGATTTTAAGGCGGAACTTCAAGATATTTAAAGAGAAGACGAGGCTTGGAGATTGAAACATTCAATGACTAAAGTTTGGGAGCACAGGCAACGACAACCAATGGCGAAGTAAAATGTCGGGGACCTGCTGTAGGTCTGTGCATTCTGCGCGTAAAGTCGGGACCTGGTGAGCGGCCAGAGGTGGAACTAACCTCGCTGTGGAAACCTGAGATAAAAGGTGCTGAGACCAAAGACGGTCTAATTCTGGTCAGTTAAAACAAAAACTCGGAACACGAAATCAGAATCACTGCAGTCACTTTTATTTCATGCCTCATAATCTATTCTTTTACGAGAGGAAAAACGCGACATAATTTCACAATGAGTCAATAAACGTGGTAATGGCAGCAGCATTGCAGTGAAGAATAAAGATTTACACAATATAGGACCAGATCACCAGCAAACATCACAACAAAATGAAGCTCCACTAACAAGTTCACTTCTTCTCGCTTTGACAATTTCTCCCTTCATTATACCGATATTTGTTAATAATATTTTATCTGGAGTTATGCAAACTATGTTTGAGTTCAGGTTAGTTTAACTACGATTACGTTTCTACTTGGTTAAGTCGAGAAACGCTAACTAGCAAAGGCACACCTAACTTAGCTAAAACAATAAACTGAACAGTGATCATCGCTGATCACACGGCGACCAAACAGGAAGGGAGGCGAGGAAACCTTTACCATAACTAAAGAGGGACAGTATAATATGGCACAAACATTATTGTTATAAATGTCGATTTAGCGGATAAATATTGTAACAGACACAGTTATAAATATACGGGTGAACAGTATGTATTTTCTGGTTTAACGTTTGCTCCAGTTTGTCTTCTTCTATTTCACTTTTTAGAATATTTACTATTGATTGTGAAAGGATATTTAATTGCATTCTTCAGCTCCTCTCTGAATTTGGTCTGAGTGACCGCATAGATGGCTGTGTTTGTGCAGGAACTCAGCAGCTGAAGCATAAAACCTGCTTCTTCAAACATTGCCAACGGGTTATAGAGACCTCTCGACCTGTAAAGCCTTCTTGTCAACGTTCAGCTGAAGCAAGTTGGCGCTCATCCAGCCCCTGTGATCTGACAGGCAACTGACACAATATCACGGGACCAGGGGTCGCAAAGAGAGGTGGAAAAGTAGAGTTGAGTGTCACCTGCATACATGTGGCATTGTACCCCAATTCTGCGGATGACATCACCAAGAGGGAGCCTGTAGATCAGAAAGAGGAGGGGGCCAAGGATGCAAACTTGAGGTACCCGCATGTAACCGATTGAGATCGTGAGGAGACACCGTTTGTGCAGATGTACTGATGGCGGTTTGTGAGGTAGGACTGGCACCAGGCGAGTGTGGTCCCATTGAGGTAGATGACCGATGAAAGGCGGTGGAGGAGGATGGCGTGATCGACTTTGTTGACAGCGATGGAGAGGTCCAGCATGACATGGAGGCAGAGGGAACCCTGGTCACAGATAGATAGGACGTTGTTTTTGACTTTCGCAAGCGCAGTCTCTGAAGTTTGAGCGGAAACCGGACTGGAGGGGTTCGAAAATAGAGTGGGAGATGAGAGTGTTTGTAAGAGAGTGAGACAGGGAGAGACTGTGTGTGTGTGAGAGAGAGAGAGAGACTGTGTGTGGGAGAGAGAGACTGTGTGTGTGAGAGAAAGCTTCCGTGTGTGTGAGAGAGACTGTGTGTGTGTGAGAGAGACTATGTGTGTGAGAGAGAGAGAGATTGCGTGTGTGTGAGAGAGAGAGACTGTGTGCTTTTGTCTGTGGTTTTGCGGGGGAAAGTGCCTAATCCAGAGAAAAGGGACTGGTTGATGACACCAACCGTTTGTGGGCAGAGGACGGGGAGTTGTGTGTAAAGCAAGTTGGTGTGGAAGGGGTCGAGGCAGAAGCTGGTGGTTATTTTGAGGTGATGGTGAGTGAAAGCGAGGAGGGAGAGAAGGGGAGGAATGTGTGCAATCTAAAAGTGCAATCTTGTTGCTGTTTGTGTTGTGTGACAAGCAGAGCCGCTATCTCTGTATGAGTGTATGAGAGAAAGAACTGCTTGTGTGTGTGAGATGGAGAGAGAGAGACTGTGCGGGTGTGAGAGAGACAGAGAGGGACTTTGTGTGTGTACAAGAGACAGAGGAGGACGGTGTTTCTCTGCGAGAGATCGAATAAGACTGTGTGTATGAGAAAGAGAGAGAATGTGTGTATGTGAGAGAGCCAGTGTGTGAGTGAGGCAGAGAGTGTATGTCTGGGTGAGACAGAGGGAGAGAGTTAGAATGCGAGTGTGTGTGTGTGTGCGTGTGTGAGAGAGAGTGAGAGAGAGAGAGAGAGACTACATGTGTGAAAGAGACAGAGAGACTGTGTATGTGAGAGACAGGGGACTGTGCGTATGTGAGATAAAAAACTGTGCGTTTGAGAGACAGAGAGAGACTGTGTGTGTGTGAGACAGAGATAGACTGTGTGTGTGTTAACGAGACACTCTGTGTGCGTGTCTGTGGGGGGGGGGGGGAGAGAGAGAGATTGTATATGAGAGATAGAGAGAGAATGTGTGTTTGAGAGCGAGAGACACTTTGTGTGGGAGACAGAGAGAGAGACTGCGTGTGTGAGAGAGAGATTACGTGTGTATGCGTGGGCGTGTGAGAGAGAGAGACTGTGTGCTTGCGTCTGAGAGAGAGAGGGAGATTGTTTGTGTCTGTGAGAGAATGAGAGAGATTGTGTGCACGTGTGTGTGAGAGAGACTGTGTGTGAGACAGAGACAGACTGTGTGTGAGAGAGAGAGACTGTGCATGTGTGTGTGGGAGAGAGACGAAGTGTGAGTATGTGAGAGAGAGAGATACTGTGTGCGTGTCTGCGAGAGAGACTGCGTGTGAGAGACTGTAATTGTGTGTGAGAGAGAGACTGTGTGTGTGTGTGAGATAGAGACTGTGTGTGAGAGTGAGAGAGACTGTGTTTGTGTGTGAGAAAGAGAGACTGTGTGTGTGAGAGAGAAACTGTGTGTGAGAGTGAAAGACTCTGTGTATGAGAGTGAAAGACTCTGTGTATGAGAGAGAGCCTGTGTGTGCTTGTGTGAGAGAGAGAGACTGTGCTTGTGTGTGAGAGAGAGAGACTCTGTGTGAGGGAGAGAGAGAGATAGTGTGTGAGAAAGAGAGACTGTGTGTGTCGGGATTGAGACACAGTGTGTGTGAGAGAGAGAGACTGTGTGAGAGTAAGCGACTCTGTGTATGAGAGAGAGACTGTGTGTGAGAGACAGAGACTCTGTATGCGTGTGAGAGAGACTGTGTTTGTGTGTGTGAGAGAGTGAGACGGTGTGTGTGAGAGAGAGAGACTCTGTGTTTGTGTGAGAGAGAGACTGTGTGTGTGAGAGAGAGAGGGATACAGTCTGTAAGTTTGAGAGAGAGACTGTGTATGTGTGTGTGAGAGAGATAGACTGTGTGTATCTGTGTGTATGTGAGAGTGAGAGAGAAAGAGAGAGAGAGACAGTCTTTGAGTGAGATGGAGACTGTGTATGTGAGTTAGAGATTGCGTGTGTCTGAGAGAGAGATTGTGTACGTTTGTGAGAGAGACACTGTGTGTGAGAGAGAGTGAGAGGGAGAATGTGTGTGTTTGTGAGTGAGAGTGAGACTGTGTGTGTGAGAGAGAGTGAGAGAGAGAATGTGTGTGTGAGAGAGAGTGAGAGAGAATGTGTGTGTGTGTGAGAGAGAGTGAGAGGGAGACTGTGGTTGTGAGAGAGAGAGAGACTGTGTGTGAGAAAGACTGTGTGTGTGAGAGAGAGAGACTGTGTGATTGAGAGAGAGAGAGACTGTGCGTGTGAGACAGAGAGAGAAAGATAGAGACTGCTTGCGGTTGTGTGCGAAACAGAGAGAGAGAGTACTATGTGTGTGAGAGACAGAGACAAACTCTGTGTGTGTGATTGTGTGTGATAGAGATAGATAGAATTTGTGTGTGTGTGAGACATTGAGAGAGACTGTGTGTTATGGTGTGATAGAGAGTGACAGACCGTGTGTCTGAGAGAGCCAGAGAGAGAGACTATAGGTGTGAGACAGAAAGAGACAGTCAGTTTGTGAGAACGAGAGACAGAAAGAGACTATGTGATTGTTAAAGAGAGACAGAACGAGACTGTGTGTTTGTAAGAGAGTGAGACAGGGAGAGACTGTGTGTGTGTGAGAGAGAGAGAGAGACTGTGTGTGGGAGAGAGAGACTGTGTGTGTGAGAGAAAGCTTCCGTGTGTGTGAGAGAGACTGTGTGTGTGTGAGAGAGACTATGTGTGTGAGAGAGAGAGAGATTGCGTGTGTGTGAGAGAGAGAGACTGTGTGCTTTTGTCTGTGAGAGAGAGAGAGATTGTGTGTGGTGAGAGAGAGAGAGAGAGAGAGAGAGACTGTGCGTGAGAGAGAGAGAGACTGTGTGTGTGAGAGAGGGAGAGAATGTGTGTGAGAGAGAGACTTCGTGTGTGTGAGAGAGAGAGATTGTGTGTTTGTGTGAGAGAGACTGTGTGTGTGAGAGACAGTGTGTGTGAGAGAGAAAGACTGTGCGTGTGTGTGTGTGAGTGAGAGAGACGATGTGTGAATATATGAGAGAGAGATACTGTGCGCATGTGTGCGAGAGAGACTGTGTGTGAGAGAGAGACTGTGCGAGTGTGTGAGAGAAACTGTGTGTGTGACAGAGAGATTCTGTGTATGAGTGTGTGAGAGAGAGAATGGGTGTGTGTGTGTGTGAGACTGTGTGTGCGTATGTGTGGGAGAGAGAAACTGTGTGAGAGAGAGAGAGAGATTGTGTGTTTGTGTGAGAGAGAGACAGTGTGTGTGTGAGAGAGAGACTGTGTGTGAGCGAGAGAGACTGTGTGTGTGAGAGAGAGAGAGACTGTGTGTGTGTGAGAGAGAGACTGTGTGTGTATGAAAGAGAGAGAGAAAGAAAGAGAATGTGTGTGTGAGAGAGAGTGAGAGAGAGAATGTGTGTGTGAGAGGGAGAAAGTGAGAGAGGGACTGTGTGTGTGAGAGAGATAGAGAGAGAGACTGTGTGTGTGAGAGAGAGTGAGAGAGAGATTGCGTGTGTGTGTGTGAGAGAGAGACCGTTTGTCTGTGAGAGAGGGAGACTGTGTGTGTGAGAGTGAGAGACTCTGTGTATGAGAGAGAGACTGTGTATGTATGTGAGAGTGAAATAGAGAATGTTTGTGTGAGAGAGAGTGAGAGACTGTGTGTGTGAGAGAGAGTGAGAGAGAGAATGTGTGTGTGAGAGAGAGAGAGTGAGAGAGAGACTGTGTGTGTGTGAAAGAGAGAGAGAAAGAAAGAGACTGTGTGTGTGAGAGAGTGAGAGAGAGAATGTGTGTGTGAGAGAGAGAAAGTGAGAGAGGGACTGTGTGTGTGAGAGAGATAGAGAGAGAGACTGTGTGTGTGTGTGTGTGAGAGAGACTGTGTGTGTCTGTGATAGGTAGAGAGACACTACTTGTATGAGAGACAGAGAGAGATTGTGTGTGTGAGAGAGAGACTGTGTGTGTGTGAGAGAGAGACTGTGTGTGTGAGAGAGAGACTGTGTGTGTGAGAGAGAGAGAGGTACTGTGTGTGTGTGAGAGAGAGACTGTGTGTGTATGAAAGAGAGAGAGAAAGAAAGAGAATGTGTGTGTGAGAGAGAGTGAGAGAGAGAATGTGTGTGTGAGAGGGAGAAAGTGAGAGAGGGACTGTGTGTGTGAGAGAGATAGAGAGAGAGACTGTGTGTGTGAGAGAGAGACTGAGAGTGTGAGAGAGAGTGAGAGGGAGAATGTGTGTGTGTGAGAGAGAGAGTGAGAGAGAGACTGTGTGTGTGTGAGAGAGAGAGAGACTGTGTGAGAGACGATGTGTGTGTGAGAGAGAGAGACTGTGTGTGTGTGGGGGAGAGAGACATTGTGTGTGTGAGAGAGAGACTGTGTGTGTGTCAGAGCGAGAGATAAAGAGAGAGAGAGGGACAGTGTGTTACTGAGGCAGAAACAGTGTGTGTGATAGAGAGAGAGAAAGACTGTGTGTGTGTATGAGAGAGAGACTGTGTGTGTGAGAGAGAGAGACTGTGTGTGTGAGATAGAGTGAGTGAGAAAGAGAGAGACTGTGTTTGTGTGTGAGAGAGAGACCGTTTGTGTGTGTGAGAGAGACTGTGTGTGTGAGAGAGACACACTTTGTGTTTGTGTGAGAGGGAGACTGTGTATGTGAGAGAGAGAGAATGTGTGTGTGTGAGAGAGAGAGACTGTGTGTGAGAGAGAGACTGTGTGTGTGAGAGAAAGACTGTGTGTGTGAGAGAGAGGAGAGAGACTGTGTGTGTGTGAGAGAGAGACTGTGTGTGTCTCTGATAGGTAGAGAGACACTACTTGTATGAGAGACAGAGAGAGACTGTGTGTGTGTGAGAGAGAGAGAGACTGTGTGTGTGAGAGAGAGACTGTGTGTGTGTGAGAGAGAGACTGTGTGTGTGAGAGAGACTATGTGTGAGAGAGAGACACTGTGAGTGTGAGGGACTGTGTGGAGATGTCTCCGTCTCTGTGTCACTGTGTCACTGACCCCTCCCCCGAGGGCTCTGAGCCGCGCGGTCTGACGGGAGCTGTAGTTTCCGGGTCTGTGGCGGTGATGGTGACAGAGAGAGAGTGAGTGTGAGAGAGAGATAGAGAGACAGCGACTGACCTGCGGCAGCAATGTTCCTCTCTCTCTTCTCTCTCTCACTCTCTCTCTCTGTAACCGCTGCCGCCGCCATTGTGCTTTGTCTCTGTTTCTCTTGAGCTGCGCCCGACGGTCTCCAGGGCCATGACGTCATGACGCTCTCAGGCTGCGCTCGAGCCGACGTCAGCACGTCTATCGTCCTCGTAAACGTGTGTGTGTACTTGTGCATGTGCGGCACTTCAACCCACCGCGAACCGCCATGTTGTACGGCACTCAACCCCACCGCGAACCGCCATGTTGTACGGCACCCAAACCCGCCGCCAACCGCCATGTTGTACGGCACTCCAACCCACCGCGAACCGCCATGTTGTACGGCACTCCAACCCACCGCCAACCGCCATGTTGTACGGCACTCCAACCCACAGCGAACCGCCATGTTGTACGGATGCGCAGCCCACTGCGAACCGCCATGTTGTACGGCACAGCTACTCCGCTATGTGTCCGCCTTGAGCGACTCCAACCGTTTTATTACCACCACTCGGTTCATTCTTTTCTTATTCTGCCCTCTGCTCCGAGTGGCCCTATTACACAACAACAACTACAACAGCAACAAAGTGATATTAATAATAATAATAATTATCTTTGCATTTGATATAGCGCTTTTCACGTCCGGAGGACGTCCCAAAGCGCTTTACAGAATATACTGTAAAGTGAATTGACTGTATATTTGTGGGCGAAAGCGGCAGCGAATTGCGTACAGCGATGTCCCACAAACAGTCGTAGATTGAAAATGACCAATTTATTACTGTTTGGTTTTGGAGGGATTATTATTAGGCTCTGTGTGGAGAAAAAAAAACTTGCCCGAGGTTTCGCCCTCTGCCTGGAATTGAACTCAGGTCTCTCACTCGCAAAGCGAGTGCTCCAACCACTGAGCTACAGGACTCCACGAAGTCGACTTTCGCGACGGGAGGACGTCCCACAGCGCTGAACAGTCAGGAGTCGGGGCCCCAGTTGGGTGGAGGGTTGGGGGTGAGGGGAGGGGGGAGG
>NW_024706288.1:0-11188 GCF_018977255.1 Callorhinchus milii | reverse complement strand
AAACTCACTTTGGGCCCGGATGAGTGCGTGGGGGTGAATTGTAGCTGAGAAATCGAATAACCCTTCTTCTACTCACTTCACAAAAGCAAGAAAAGCATGTGGCACTGCAAAAATTCGCGATGAGAATATCCCCAACTGCCTGTGTGAGTCTCTTTGACTGTGTGTGCCTCTGTGCATGTCTGCCTGTGCATCCACTTCTCTGGGTATATCTGTGTGTATCTCCACGTCTCTTTGTGTGTATTCCTGTTTGTGTGACTCTATCTATGTCGGTGTGTGTCTTTAGCTTGTATATGTTTACATGTGTCTCCGTGTCTTTGTGTGTCTCTCCGAGCCTCTTGTGTCTGTTTCTCTGTTTGTCTCCGTGTTTGTGGATGTCCCAGCATGTATCTCCATGTCTGCGTGTCTACCGTATGTCTCAGTGTTTGTTTGCCCAATTGTGCATGCGCCTCTGAAGGATTTGAGAGGGCTGGGGTGGGCAGCTGACGGCTGTCCGTCGTACATTGCCGTCACGAATGCAGAGGGGAGGGCGGGAGATGGAGAGTGGGGGCTTGAGTTGAGTGAGTGAGTCATTCTTCGTATGAATCAGCGGGTGAGTGATAATTATCTGTGTGAGTGATTTTCTGTATGCGTGAGTGAGTAGGTGAGTGAGACCAAAGAGATGCACAGACTCGTACAGAGACGCGCAGGCTCGTTATGAGTTACACACCGTCGTGGGGAACTGCATCCCCGTGATGGAGGTGATCCAGGCGCTGTAGCTGGACACGCGGGTGAAGACGTTCGGCTTTGTGTCCAAGTTACAGCCTAAAGAAGACCCGAAGCTCGTGAGGCCGTGCACCTCCCACCCTCTGTCCGTCTTACAGTTCAGAGGGCCCCCCGAGTCTCCCTGCATATAAGGACAATTGTAATAATAGTCACAATTACTTAGTTGTATACAGCATTATTCATGACTATTGGCATCTTATAGCGCATGGGAATATGAAAGGTGCGGAGGAATAAGGAGGAACCGCAGACATGCCAATTAAACGAGTGATTGCATGTGGGAGGAAACAAGAACACCGACAAAAACAAAGCATTTGCGAGGTGGCAACAATATCCGATACATCACAACCAGATGGAACAGATAGGGATTAGCAGCCTACACCACGCGTCGAAGAAACTGTACAGCATTATGGGAATCAACTGCACAGCATTTGTGAGTAGCACTCACGGGGCTCCGAAAATAGGGGCCTAGAGCACAGCGTGAAGCTAGGAAGACAGGCCGGGCTTAGATGCCCTCGTGCCGAGCCACCAGAGCCCCAATGAGTTGGGCGAGTCTCATTACCCAACACGCCTAACATTACAAAAATATATCAAATGCATTAGCATGCATTCTAAACGCATTTTACCGTAAACACTGTGAAATGCTGTCAAAGAAAGTAATTAAAACTACGGTGATATACTTTGTTGGGTTTATTTGTATTGTGTGGCATAGTGTGGTTATGTACAGTAATCACCATTCAGGTGTGTCGCCCTGCAAGTCATGAATCCCACAGTGCACTCATGAAAATAATATTTCACGAACACAGTAAAAACGCTGCAGAGGAGTTATAGTGGAAAACATGTGGAGCTTGAGATTCTAAAACGATCACAAACAGGGAGCTGCAATTCACTGGACACACGTGGCAAGCATAGTGTCAGATAGGGATAGCTTCCTCGCACGGAGACTGTGTGGAAGCTATGTGAAATAATTATATAATTTAGACAACCTGGTGCAGAAAAATACGAAATCCGACTAGCAGGTGTTTTGCTGCATTGGAATTGCAATGGCCTCTGTTGACTGACACAAAGTCAGCGTCCTCTTGTTAATAATTTATTTGCATGAAGAGTCTGCATAACTATTACACTCACGTTGCAAGTAGAGTGAAGGCTGTCCCCTGCACAGATCATGCTGGGCTTCACTGTTGTTCCCCAATACTCGCTGCTGCTACATTTGGCGTAGCTGATAAAAGGAAGCTTCGCTTGTTGAAGAGTGGAGGGCAATTGGCCCCCGGCTGATGAAATGCAATCAATGTGACAAACACAAAATAATAATTAGTGTTGTTGTGGTGTATACATGAAAAAGGAACGGCGGTGACATGGCCCAGCCGTAGCATGCTATCATCTTGATAATTGTTTTTTTACCCTTCTATCTGGCAACAAAACTGACACCTTTTTACAAGGAGTCATGTTTGTATAGACCGCAATACCTGCAGTCATAATACAAACAAAAGACATAACTCTGATAATGTGCACTGTCCTTGAAGTTGATTGGTCCTCACCCGAGACAGCTTTCCTTAGAGCCTAGTCTCACATGGGTTGGACCAGATGACGCCAAAAGGCGCACAACTCAAAGACAATGCACCATCAGAGTATGAGAGCTCGGGTAAGCATCTCCACTATGGGAACCTCATTTGCCAGTAAAAATATAATTGGTTTTTTACCCTTCTATCTGGCAACAAAACTGACACCTTTTTACAAGGAGTCATGTTTGTATAGACCGCAATACCTGCAGTCATAATACAAACAAAAGACATAACTCTGATAATGTGCACTGTCCTTGAAGCTGATTGGTCCACACCCGAGACAGCTTTCCTTAGAGCCTAGTCTCACATGGGTTGGACTAGATGACGCCAAAAGGCGCACAACTCATAGACAATGCACCATCAGAGTATGAGAGCTCGGGGCAAGCATCTACACTATGGGAACCTCATTTGCCAGTAAAAATATGATAATTGGTTTTTTACCCTTCTATCTGGTAACAAAACTGACACCTTTTTACAAGGAGTCATGTTTGTATAGACCGCAATACCTGCAGTTTGGCGTCATCTGGTCCAACCAATGTGAGACTAGGCTCTAAGGAAAGCTGTCTCGGGTGTGGACCAATCAACTTCAAGGACAGTGCACATTATCAGAGTTATGTCTTTTGTTTGTATTATGACTGCAGGTATTGCGGTCTATACAAACATGACTCCTTGTAAAAAGGTGTCAGTTTTGTTGCCAGATAGAAGGGTAAAAAAACAATTATCATATTTTTACTGGCAAATGAGGTTCCCATAATGCTATCATCTTATTGAAGAGGTTTGTGGTTCGAAATATTCAGGACACATTGGTTATAACTCTATGTGTATTAACCAAGCTCTGTCTGTGTCACAGTGCACATTAACCATCCATAACATAATTTGAAAACAGTAGGACGGTGTGTGCCAGCGTCGGGGTCCCAAATTTAAACAAACATTAGCTGATAATTGCTCAATTGAGATATAGCATCATGACCCCTACTGTGAAATTACTGCAGACTATCTTAAAATAGTACATTCATGATATCCTCGTGTCATAATAATAGCGTGAATATCAAATGTACTTAAACAATATTTTAGATCAGCAGACAATATGCCTCCCTACACATAAAAAATACGTGTGTTTTTATGCATCTCATCAGCCACACGTCCTTCTCGCAATGTATAATTTGACCAGCATTGGTTTAAGGAAGCCAGACTGCTGATAAGACACTGAATGTCGACAATGTTCCAGAGTTTTTTTAGTGTTTAGAAACTAATGCTGATGAAATAATGCACTCTCAGAGTCTTTGTTTTTTTTTGGCGTGTTTATGAATGTAAAAACTACATTTTAGGTGGGAATCAAGTCAGATCCAGAGGTATTTTTAAGAGAGAACAGCGTTTTAAATTGAGGAACTGCAAAGAGTTAAAGAAAGTGTGGTTGATGAATTTGGACATTTGGGTATTTAATGGCGGTTGCCTTTAATATAAATATTAATGCCATTAGGTTATCTAGGATAATAATGAAATCATTTGCAGTTTCCTTTGTAAATTGAGGACAGAAGAGTCAGGAGAATATAGGGTGATAGCATACGCATAGAAATGTATGTATAAACGCCATTGCTTTGTGCTGGCATTATTTACACAAATGGAGAACCACGATGGACCTTTGTTGATCCTGGAAAAGACAGACGTTACCAAATAAAATGCGTTGTTTGTTTTGTCCTTACTTGACAGTCTTCCCCAGCCGGTCGCAAAACACTCGGGGTCGTTGAACAGGATATGTCCGGGTAGGGCAGGGTCGCAGGTTGGATCGTGTTGGTGATCGGCACAGATTCATCGAGCTCAATGAGTGCAATGTCAAACCTGTAATGGTGTAATTGAGGCACTGTGAGTGGACGATAGACGAAAGGGAAGCGGCGTTTATGGTAACAGTGCATGAGGAATTATACATGGGTAATCGCTTTCAGAATAATTCAAGTCGCATGGTACAAACGGCTCCATTCACTGCAAGGCACCTATCTAAGCCACCTCGGTATACATTTGTAATAAAAGACTCGACCACGATGTCTGGCTTGGTGTCCTTTATTCGGTTCGTTTGCTGTCTCCCACACGGCTGTCCTCCTTTGAGACTTTCCACACGGTGCCGACGCTGTTGTTACACCCGTCACCGCTAACAGCCCCGCTGTTGGTCTCCGTCGTTCCCGTAGCCTCTTAGCAGCCTCGCTGCTGTTACCCTCACGCAGCCCCCCTGGCTGTACTCGCTGCAGCTCCTCCTCGTGTCGCTCCCGTAGCCTCGGACAGCCTCGCGGCTGTTTCCCTGTCGCTCCCGTAGCTCCTAGCAGCCTTGCTGCTGTCTCCCATACACAGCCTCCCCGGCTATACTCGCTGCAGCTCCTCAACCGCTCTCTCTCTCCAGCAGCCCCACTGCTGTCTCCTCCCGCAGCTCCGCTGTCTGCTCCCTTAGTTGGTCACCGCTGGCCGACGGCGCCACTCTTCCCTGGCTTCGCCCTGCGTGGCCTTACCCTTGCTCAGTCTCCCACTCTCTCCCGTCTCCTTCCGGTTTCCTCCCTAAGGACCCGAACCTTGCTCCCACGTCACATAACTCCACCTCTCCGTGACGTCATATCCGGGAGGTCGCTCGCGCCCGCATTACACCACCCTCCCCCGTAGAGAAAAACCCAGCCGACCTCGGCTGAACAATACCAACAGTAATGCGGGCGAAACCGACCTTGACACACCAAAGGACACCAAGCATGCAATATAACAGTAAGAACAATCAACACAACATAACAATCAACGAACGTACAAGAAGCAGGCAATAAATATAACAGTAAGAACAACAATGCAACATAACAATCAACGAAACACAAGGGATTTAGAACGTGTGCGGGTCGCCGGCCCGTCCCGGACGGTCGGCGGCCCACCCGCAGAGCGGGAACGTGACGGAGTTTGAGGAGTGACAGGGCGTAATCCTCCTGTCGATGTTGGAGGTCCACCAACGTCCCGTGTCCCTGAAGAATTAGCCCCGGACGTGTCCCGCGACTGTGCCTGCAACGGGGTCGGAAGGGCCGCAGGGCCCGGAGTTCCCGCAGTCCTGGCAGGCACCCTCCGAGCAGGGCTCTTCGTCACCTGCGGCGTCACGGCCGGTCTGTCTGGAACAGGCACGACAGGCGCTCTCGCAAGATCAATGGACGCAGGCAGGGGAGAGTCGGCAGCAACAGACCCCGGCAAGGCAACATTAGGAGATGACGTATCATGTAGGGGAGCAACATATGGTTTCAAGCGCGACGTGTGAACAAACCAGCGGCGAGATCCAATCTGAACACGCGCCGACTGAGGGTTGGGAACCTCAATGAGGCGGACGGGCCCTTGCCAAGGTTTGTGAAATTTAGGAGAGGTACCCGGCCGCACCTGCGGGCAATGGAGCCAGGCCAGGTCCCCAACCTTCCAGGGGCACTCCCCCTTGGAACGTCGAGCATACCTCTCGTTCCGGGCCTGGGCTTTGGCCGTAGCCGCGCGGGCACTCTCCCGCGCCTCCGAGACCCGGCGAACAGTGTCCCGAATGTAATCAGGGAGTGGTTTACGAGGTCCCCTCACACCGGTTCCCAACTGCACATCCATCGGCGGCACGTTTTCCCGACCATACATAAGGTAAAACGGCGAATAACCTGTAGCCGCATGAGGAGTCATCCGGTACGCCGAAAGCACCCCCGGGATGTGCAGGTCCCAATCCGATTGTTGTTCACTCACCGTATGGCACAGCATGGCAGACAATGTCCGGTTTAGCCGCTCAACCATACCATCCGTTTGCGGATGGTATGGGGACGTCCGTACTTTCTTAGTCCCAAGGCCCGCGCACACTTCCGCCAATAATTTAGAAGAGAAATTTCGGCCCTGGTCCGTGAGGAGTCTCTCAGGCGCACCCTTGTCCATAACGTACCCGAACAAAAAGGCGTCGGTAATGGTCGCGGCCGATTGGTCGGGCAACGGCCAGGCCATCGGCCAACGGGAGAGGTACTCAACCCCAACCAGCAAATATTTATTACCCCTCGCCGATGGTGGGAAAGGTCCCAAAATGTCCAGTGCCACCAATTCATTAACCCGAGACACCTGAATTGACTGTATAGGCGGCACATAAGGATGTTTAGGTGGCTTACGTCGGGCACAATCAGGGCACGCGCGGACGTGCCCCACGACATCTGTCGCCATGCCGTGCCAAAAGTAATGACGTTGCAACGTCAACAAGGTCTTCTGCACACCCAGATGTAATAGCGTGTCACAATGGAGAGTTCTAATCAACTCGTATCGCAGGGACGCTGGCACAACCAGACGCCAGCGCTCCTGGAGACCTTCCCTCCACATGAGCAGACCATCTCGGAGCGCGGTTTCCGGTACCCCATCCGTACCCGGACTCCCATTCTCCACTTTAGATCGCTTCCGCAAGGACAATAACGACTCATCCATCATCTGCTCCCGTATCCAAACAGACCGCGGCAGATTCAAAACCCCGTCAGTCGGCCCCGGTTCCATAGGAGCATCCGACTTCTCGACAGCTAACGCCAGCGGCTGAGGGGGGGATAGACTGGGCGTACATCTATGCGTCCCCGACGCACATTTGCAAGGGGAGCGCTGCGGCAATCTGGAAAGTGCGTCTGCGTTCGCATGGCGCACCCCCTTCCGATGGTGAATTTGGAAGGAAAATTCCTGCAGCGTGTCCAACCAACGCGCCAACTGGCCGGATGGCTGATCCATTTTAAGCGCATATTGCAAGGCCGCATGATCCGTACGCACGACAAAGGAACGACCGTACAGGTACGGTCGAAACTGACGTAGGAAAAAAACAACGGCTAGGAGTTCCCTGCGAGTGACACAGTAGCGGGTTTCCGCGGGAGACAAGACCCGGCTACCATACGCCACGACGCGCTCTACGCCCCCTTTAGACTGGGATAATACCGCGCCAATACCTGTGTCACTCGCGTCCGTATCAAGAATGAATGGGCGATCGAAATCGGGATAATCCAATGTTGGGGCCGTAGCCAACAGATCGCGCAGACTCTGAAAGGCCGCCTCTTCCGGCGGTCCCCACGCAAACTTACGTCCCTTACCCGTAAGGAGGTGCAAGGGCCTCGCGATCGTCGCAAAATTCGGCACAAATCTTCGATAATACGAGGCAAATCCCAAAAACCGACGTACATCCCCCACGGTGGCCGGAGTTGGCCAATCCCGGACGCACGCCGTTTTTTCCGGGTCCGTGGACACCCCCTCAGCACTCACGATGTGCCCCAAATAACGGACGGACCGTTGCAGTAGGTGACATTTCTTTGGTTTGAATTTCAAATTCGCGGAGCGCATCCTCGTGAACACCGTCTCCAGCCGCCTTAAATGTTCATCAAATGTGCGGCTGAAGACAATAATATCGTCCAAATATATGAGACATGTCTCCCACTGCAACCCCGTCAACACGAGCTCCATCAGCCTTTGAAATGTGGCAGGGGCCGCATTCAGCCCCATCGGAAGGCAGTTGAATTGAAACAACCCCTGCGGCGTACGGAATGCGGTTTTCTCCCGTGAGGGCTCGTCAAGGGGAAGCTGCCAAAATCCCGAAGAGAGGTCCAGTGTAGAAAAGAACTTCGCCCCCGACAATGCATCGAGGGAGTCGTCCATACGCGGCAGGGGATACGCATCTGCCACCGATATCTTATTCAATTTGCGAAAATCAACACAAAATCGCAATGTGCCATCCTTTTTCTTAACCAAAACCACAGGCGCGCCCCATGGGCTGTTAGATGGCGATATAATGTCCGCAGCCAACATGTCTTCCACTGCCCCCCGAACGTGTTCCCGCTCGGCGGGACTCATTCGGTGCGAATTCAACCGAATAGGGGCAGCGTCGCCTGTATCAATGTGATGGGAAAGCAACGAGGTGCGTCCCAAATCCAAATCATTGGAGCTGAACACATCCGAATACGTCAATAACAATTTGTGAAGCGCACCACGTTGATCCACGGACAGGGAAGAATTTCCGTCACATAAGTTAGCAATCCAGCGATCATCTGAAGCCACAGGCTCAGAAACACCAGCAACCACCCCCTGGCTATGCGAACAATCCTGAGCCGTAAATGCCGTCGTGGCATGTGCCACAACCGTACCAGCCGGGACGCAGACGTTTTCCGCACCCGCATTGAGCACCTGTAAAAACGGTAATTGATCCGGCCGGACGATGGTCTGTGCCCCAACCAGCGCCAATCCGGCCGTTATCGAGGCTGACGGAGACAACAAAACCCCAACCGCTCCTAGCCGATCAGGCAGGGGCTTCCGATACCGCAAGGGAATAAGCATCTGTGAGCCAGGTGGGATGTCAACAGATGCCACGGACAGCGCCTGCACTTGTGCGGCTGAAGCAGGTCGCCCCCAGGGCGACGGCAGAAACGAGATTTGACGGCCACCCGGCAGTTCAATACAATTCTCATTAATTTTGATCAAAATAGGCATCTTAGCCAGGAAATCAGTGCCCAATAAACAAGGAACTGCCAAGGACCTTGAAATCAACACAATGCCCGAGGCCGACACCTCCCCAATAGATATTTTAGCGTCCACCTGGCCCACGATGCCCATGCTACCCCCGTTCGCAGCGACGCACGACCCGTAAACCGGACGCACGGCCCCGGGTGGGATGCCCAACAGATGGAAAATGACATCCGAAATAATAGTCGCGGACGCCCCGGAATCGACCAAAATGCGCACGTCCACCCCTTGTATAGACCCCGGTACAGTGGACGAACCCGTAGCGGCCGCGACAACCCTCCGTGCCAACTTGCGCCACTGCGTCACCGAGCGACAAGGCCCCGTCGATGGCCCTCCTCAACAACAACATTTGATCGCGCAACGAAGGTGATGGGTGAGGTGCAAAGCCTTGCCGGGTGTCTGGTGCGTGCCGACTTGCCTGTTTCGGAGGTTCCTTGGTCGGCTTGTCCGTTGATGAGGCCTCCTGTTGCGGCGGACCCGGGATGCGGGCCCAGCAGTCCTTTGCGTAGTGGCCCTTCCGCCCGCAGCGGAAGCATTCGGCGTCGTTGCGCCGAAGCGCAGGCCTTGCATCCCGCCGGCCCCGTACCGGTGGTGCAGCGCGCGGGCCCGGCCCACCGCGTCCCGACCATGGACCGGAGGCGGCCGTCAGCTCCTGAGGGCCCCCCCCATCCGGCACGTAGACCGCCTTCGTAGGGTCCCAACCCAGAGCGCCACCCTCTGCGACGGGCCCCCCCGTCCACGCCGCGACTTGTTTCCACCGTCGGAGGTTGAATTGTGCATCCAGACATTTTGCCGCCGCCCGGGAAGTGAGCTTCTCATGCCCACACACAGGCATGGGAATCCCAAGATCCCGAGACAGCTCGAGCATCTTGCCCAAGATGAGAGGCTCGAGCAGGTCAGGTGTTGTCTCTGGATATGCGGCCATAGCCAAATCAAGCACCGCACCCCTGTATGCAACGGGCGATTCCTCGGGCGCTCGTTGTCGTTGAGCAAATCGCCGATGCGCATCGTCAGGTGGCTCGTAGGCGTCGGCCATTTCTTCAAAAACTCCATATAATGTCTTCTTCTTTTCGGCCTTTATGGAACGAAAAAATCTAACTGATTCGTCGTCCAGAAGAGTCGGCAACACTTCTAAGGCCTCAGCATCGGTCCACCTCGCAGAACGGACCGCCGCCAAGAATCTGCAGGCGAAAGCGCTCCAATCGCCCCGATGGCGAATTCCTTGACTGTGGTAAGATGGCGACTCCGACTTCTCTTTACTCCGCCCTCCACCGATGGCTCCTCCGGTGGTAAATTCAAAATGGCGTCGAACCGCGGCGTGGTCAAGATGGCGGTTTCCCGCCGCGGAACGCGCAAGATGGCGGCCTCCTGCCGCGTGGCCGATGGCGTCGGAAGCGAAGATAACGTGGCGGCCTGTGGAGCACTCTCAGCTCTCACCGTCGCCGCCTTTGGCGTGACGAGATGACTCAACTGCGCCAGGACGTCCTTGAGAGTCTCCAGTTGCTCCGCCATCTGCTGCCATCGCGGATCAGCGTCCGATGTTGTTGGCGGGCCCGACACCGCGGCGACATCTTCAACTCCAGTCCCCGCGCTCGTTTCAGCAGGGCTCTCCTCCACCACCCCAGCAGAATCCATGGTTGGAGGGAAGTCGTCGTCGTCGGACGAAGAAGCCGATGCTGGCGCCGGAATAATTTTCTTTCTCACTTGCTTCGACATGCCGTTGCACTTCCGACACCAATGTAATAAAAGACTCGACCACGATGTCTGGCTTGGTGTCCTTTATTCGGTTCGTTTGCTGTCTCCCACACGGCTGTCCTCCTTTGAGACTTTCCACACGGTGCCGACGCTGTTGTTACACCCGTCACCGCTAACAGCCCCGCTGTTGGTCTCCGTCGTTCCCGTAGCCTCTTAGCAGCCTCGCTGCTGTTACCCTCACGCAGCCCCCCTGGCTGTACTCGCTGCAGCTTCTCCTCGTGTCGCTCCCGTAGCCTCGGACAGCCTCGCGGCTGTTTCCCTGTCGCTCCCGTAGCTCCTAGCAGCCTTGCTGCTATCTCCCATACACAGCCTCCCTGGCTATACTCGCTGCAGCTCCTCAACCGCTCTCTCTCTCCAGCAGCCCCACTGCTGTCTCCTCCCGCAGCTCCGCTGTTGCTCCCTTAGTTGGTCACCGCTGGCCGACGGCGCCACTCTTCCTTAGCTTCGCCCTACGTGGCCTTACCCTTGCTCAGTCTCCCACTCTCCCTCGTCTCCTTCCGGTTTCCTCCCCTAAGGACCCGAACCTTGCTCCCACGTCACATAACTCCACCTCCTCGTGACGTCATATCCGGGAGGTCGCTCGCGCCCGCATTACAACATTTGCCCTTATT
>NW_024706287.1:0-11209 GCF_018977255.1 Callorhinchus milii | reverse complement strand
TCACTGGGGGTGCCCATTTAAATGTGTCTGAGACGTGACGTCAGTCGCTCACTGCGTTCATAGACACCCCGGATGAAAAGGCCCTATCAATAAACGGGCGATTGTTATTAATTTCGCCAGTAACAAGTGCATTTAAAATTTGAATATTTGTTTCTAGGAACAATGTTTCGATTAAAGCTTTCGTGACTGCAGGATTCATCTTCTTGGTTCTTTCGTAAAGTCATCACGTAGAATGGAAGTAATAAAATAATAAAATAAAACATAATAAAATAATTCTCACGACGTTTCGGCCACAACGCAAGCAGCCGTCCTCAGAGTCTGCGCTGGACTGCAGGTCGCCTCGACAGACCTGGTTTTCACCTGAGGACGGCTGCTTGCGTTGTGGCCGAAACGTCGTGAGAATTATATTATTATATTTTATTTTTATTATTTTATTACTTCCCTTCTACGTGACTTTACCGAAAGAACCAAGAAGAGGAACAATGTTGTTGACGTATAGGAGCGAGGCGTAATCCTGCTCGTGTATTGTGTTACATTGACTTGTATATGATGCTAATGATTATTGTGTTCTATTCCTTTATATTGCCGCATGTTCAGGAGGAGCTAAATGCCATGTCGAGATCTGATAGCCACGAGAGCTTAAGGAGCGAGTTTGCGTAGCTGTTCTACTTGAAGGCGAGCAGGCCACAGGGGTTTACTTCTGCTCCATAGTTTGGGTTACATGGCCACTCGTCGCACTGATTCCAAACACAGGATGAGATGTTACTATCCTTTGTGCAAGCACTTCCAAGAGTTCACGAACAGCGAGCCTGGTGACATTTGGGGAGCGCATCGTCAGTAGTGAACCTTTGGTTCCTAGGGTGTTTCGGCCTTTCACACGATACACTCTCCCCAAAGGCGGCCAGCGACAGGCGACCAATCCTACGCTTGCGTCTCATTCCCAATTAGTCATAGGAGTTGCCTTATTGTTGATAGCCAACAATAAGAGTTGAGTAGGTGAGTGAGTAGGTGAGTGAGTGAGTGAGTAGGTGAGTGAGTGGTGAGTGAGTGTGTGAGTATGTAGGTGAGTGAGTGAGTAGGTGAGTGAGTAGGTGAGTGTGTAGGTGAGAGTAGGTGAGTGAGTAGGTGTCTAGGTTCAATTCCAAGAACACAGGATGAGATGTTACTATCCTTTGTGCAAGCACTTCCAAGAGTTCATGAACAGTGAGCCTGGTGACATTTGTGCAGCGCATCGTCAGCAGTGAACCTTTGGTTCCTAGGGTGTTTCGGCCTTTCACACGATACACCCTCCCCAAAGGCGGCCAGCGACAGGGCGATCAATCCTACGCTTGCGTCCCATTCCCAATTAGTCGTAGGAGTTGCCTTGTTGTTGATAGCCACAATAAGAGTTGAGTAGGTGAGTGAGTAGGTGAGTGAGTAACTGACTGAGTGAGTGAGTAGGTGAGTGAGTGGGTGAGTGAGTGTGTGAGTATGTAGGTGAGTGAGTGAGTAGGTGAGTGTGTAGGTGAGAGTAGGTGAGTGAGTAGGTGTGTAGGTTCAGATTCCAAGAACACAGGATGAGATGTTACTATCCTTTGTGCAAGCACTTCCAAGAGTTCATGAACAGTGAGCCTGGTGACATTTGTGCAGCGCATCGTCAGCAGTGAACCTTTGGTTCCTAGGTGTTTCGGCCTTTCACACGATACACCCTCCCCAAAGGCGGCCAGCGACAGGGCGATCAATCCTACGCTTGCGTCCCATTCCCAATTAGTCGTAGGAGTTGCCTTGTTGTTGATAGCCAACAATAAGAGTTGAGTAGGTGAGTGAGTAGGTGAGTGAGTAACTGACTGAGTGAGTGAGTAGGTGAGTGAGTGGGTGAGTGAGTGTGTGAGTATGTAGGTGAGTGAGTGAGTAGGTGAGAGAGTAGGTGAGTGAGTAGGTGTGTAGGTTCAGATTCCAAGAACACAGGATGAGATGTTACTATCCTTTGTGCAAGCACTTTCAAGAGTTCATGAACAGTGAGCCTGGTGACATTTGGGGAGCGCATCGTCAGTAGTGAACCTTTGGTTCCTAGGGTGTTTCGGCCTTTCACACGATACAGCCTCCCCAAAGGCGGCCAGCGACAGGGCGATCAATCCTACGCTTGCGTCACATTCCCAATTAGTCGTAGGAGTTGCCTTGTTGTTGATAGCACATTGCCCTGTTGATGTCGTGATGCCGTCGATGGTTCACCGGTGTCTTTGAGGAATGTCAAAGCAAGCAGGTGCGATGTCTGCCTCTCAAATGATCAGGCTAATGAACATTTTGTTCTATTTGTAATAAGAGCCTATGTCAGATTCACATGGTGATCGACTTGGCCGGTCCCCGCTTTACAGCAATGGGGGAAGAGCCTGGGAGCATGGCCACGGCGTGATCACGGGATGTCAGCTAGGTGATTGTTTCGCTGGTCTTGGCCTCAGCCAATGGAAGACAAGTCGGGGCGTGGTCCGGGAGTTGATGGGGGATCTGGAACATTCGGCGCAGGCTATTGAGGAGGATTGGCTGGAGGTACCACGTGACCCAGGCGTTAAATAAGGGGAGAGAGGAGAGACACGGGGTCAAACACAGAACTAAGAGAGGGGAAGGCCACGCGCGAGTGGGGCTCCGGGTGCACGTGGCGGTGGGTCTCTGGCGGCTGTCTGCCCGCTCCCCGTTGCCTGCCAGCAACGGGAGTGTTTGTGAACTGCAAAGAAAGTGAAATAAAAGGACCGATTCTACAAGCCGTCTCCAGCGTGTATTACATATTCAACATCAAACACGCGTGGCCTTGTCACAACTACTGCGATGTGGAATGTGAGCGCACGTGATGATTTGCCGGTGGACGAGGTTGTTGTCGGAGTTGCCCAGCAGCAGCGTGCAGCTGTGGCTGTCCGGGCTGTGCGCTGGGACTGCAGCTCCGCAAAGTTCTTTAGAACCACTGTGATCATCACCTCAGCCACAGCCTTGTAGTGCCGGTGACCCTGGGGGACAAACAGCAACCAGCGCTATTCTGAATTGATGATAGGCAAGCTTAGCAAGCCATGAAATTAAATTGACTATTCTAGATTTGAAGCTTTCGTGACTGCACGGATTTATAATCTTAGGTTTTTTCGGTAAAGTCACGAAGGAAAAAATTGTAATTAATAAAAGTAAAATAAAATGGAAAATCACGACGTTTCGGAGGCAACACAAGACTCCGTCTTCAGGTGGAAACGGAGGCTTGTGTTGCCTCCGAAACGTCGTGATTTTTATTTTTATTTTATTTTTACTTTTATTAATTTAAATTTTTTACCTACGTGACTTTACCGAAAAACCTAAGAATATGAAATTGACTATTACTAAGGTGAAGATGAAAGTTAATTAGTCGATTTCTTAATTTAAAACCTCGTCAAAAAAACACTTAACAAAACAGAGAAAAATTGTAGCAACATTTCGATTTAAAGCTTTCGTGACTGCAGGGATTCATCTTCTTGGTTCTTTCGGTAAAGTCACGTAGAATGGAAATAATAAAATAATAAAAATAAAACATAATAAAATAATTCTCACGACGTTTCGGCCACAACGCAAGCAGCCGTCCTCAGGTGGAGAACAGGTCTGTCTGCTTCAGACGCTGTCTTCACGACAGACCTGTTCTTCACCTGAGGACGGCTGCTTGCGTTGCGGCCGAAACGTCGTGAGAATTATTATTTATTATGTTTTATTTTTATTATTTTATTACTTCCCTTCTACGTGACTTTACCGAAAGAACCAAGAAGATTATCAAGACACTCATGAATGTTTCTCTTCAGACTCATTGCTGCTTCGAGTAAATTTAGCCACGTGGATGGATGGTTGAATGGATACCGGCAGAGTCCCAATTGACGTTCGCCTTGAAACTCCTGCTGCTGCTGCTTTGAGTACGTTTGTATAAAGGACTCTTTCACTGTGTCTGTCTACATTGTCCTTTATTTGGGTTCTTACAACTTGTCCCACGCGGCCCTCGCTCAGAGCCTCCCCGCTTGGCAGCTTGATGCAGCTCCGCTGCCGGCTTCCCACTCAGTCTCTCTGCCCGCGTGCAGTCCTTCAGCTGCTCTCGCCGCTGCAGCTCCACCCGTGCCCGGACACCGCTGGCCGACGGTGCCGAGTCTCACCGCGTGGCGATCTCGCCACTCTCCACCCTCTGCCCTGCGTGGCCTCCTCCTGTCTCTATTCCCAAACTCTCCTCCCGTCTCTTCCGCTTACCGCCCTTAAGAGCTCACCCCTCTCCCCACGTGACCTAGCCCCTCCCCCCGTGACGTCATATCCGCGAGGCTGTTTACCAGAGGTGGGACAAAGTCATTGTTATGCAAGTCCAAGTCGAGTCTGAAGTCATCAAATTCATGACTCGAGTCTGACTCGAGTCCAGTCACATGACTCGAGTCCACACCTCAGAGGTGGGACAAAGTCATTGTTATGCAAGTCCAAGTCGAGTCTGAAGTCATCAAATTCATGACTCGAGTCTGACTCGAGTCCAAGTCACATGACTCGAGTCCACACCAGCTCAGAGGTGGGACAAAGTCATTGTTATGCAAGTCCAAGTCGAGTCTGAAGTCATCAAATTCATGACTCGAGTCTGACTCGAGTCCAAGTCACATGACTCGAGTCCACACCAGCTCAGAGGTGGGACAAAGTCATTGTTATGCAAGTCCAAGTCGAGTCTGAAGTCATCAAATTCATGACTCGAGTCTGACTCGAGTCCAAGTCACATGACTCGAGTCCACACCTCAGAGGTGGGACAAAGTCATTGTTATGCAAGTCCAAGTCGAGTCTGAAGTCATCAAATTCATGACTCGAGTCTGACTCGAGTCCAAGTCACATGACTCGAGTCCACACCTCTGCTGTTTACACGTTGAAAGTGGTGACGCACTGAAAGGCAAGTCGATTTGTAGCCGAGCCGTGTGACTGTGCGTTAGTTTGATTGGAGTCGGGGCTCGGTCTCGTCTACCTGCACATGCTGACTTGGTACTTGGGAAGATGCTGAACGGCGTCTTTCATCTGGTTCCCAAATGGAGGGTGTCTGTTCACTATCTGCACAATGCAGGAATACACCACCAGCAAAAACATCATTTGAGTTTTGTTGAAATGTTGTTTACATAATTGCTTTTTTACCCTTCTATCTGGCAACAAAACGGACACCTTTTTTGACAAGGAGTAAAAAAAAGGTGTCAGTTTTGTTGCCAGATAGAAGGGTAAAAAACCAATTATCATATTTTTACTGGCAAATGAGGTTCCAATGATGTTGTTTACAAACAAGAAATGCACTCGTCATTGGCTGGTGTCACTATGATTAAGGAAGGCTGACGATTATAATGCGTTATAATTATAATAAAAGTGTTTCCCCTTATTTCCGGCAACAAAACTGAAACCTTTTTACGAGCAATCACGTGGTGCATTCACCACAATTCTTGTGGTCAACATGCAAACAAAAAACACACTCTGATAATATGATGCATTGCCCTTGGAACTGATTGGTCCACACCAGAGACGGCTTTCTTTTGAGCCTCGTCTCAATTGGTGCCAGACCAGAGGAGGTCTAATGATGTAGATGCTCACCCAGAACCCTCGTTACTTTGATAATTCAGCATCGTCTTTGAGCTGTACGCCTCTTGCGCTGTTGACACATTTCGATTTAAAGCTTTCGTGACTGCAGCATTCATCTTCAGATTCACTGCAGCTCCTTACTATTCAAATTCCTTCCATTTTTCTTCTTGGTTCTTTCGGTAAAGTCACGTAGAAGGGAAGTAATAAAATGATAAAAATAAAACATAATAAAATAATTCTCACGACGTTTCGGCCACAACGCAAGCAGCCGTCTCTTCACCTGAGGACGGCTGCTTGCGTTGTGGCCGAAACGTCGTGAGAATTATTTTATTATGTTGTATTTTTATTATTTTATTACTTCCCTTCTACGTGACTTTACCGAAAGAACCAAGAAGAAAAAGGAAGGAATTTGAATAGTAAGGCGTCATCTGGTCCAACCCATGTGAGACTAGGCTCTAAGGAAAGCTGTCTCGGGTGTGGACCAATCAACTTCAAGGACAGTGCACATACATTATCAGAGTTGTGTTTGCATTATGGCTGCAGGTATTGTGGTCTATGTAAACATGACTCCTCGTAAAAAAGATGTCAGTTTTGTTGCCAGATAGAAGGGTAAAAAAACCATTATAAAAGGAGGTTCCAATGGTGTAAATGCTTCACCCCGAGCTCTCATACTCTGATGGTGCATTGTCTTTGAGTTGTGCGCCTTTTGGCGTCATCTGGTCCAACACCATGTGAGACTAGGCTCTAAGGAAAGCTGTCTCGGGTGTGGACCAATCAACTTCAAGGACCATGTGAGACTAGGCTCTAAGGAAAGCTGTCTCGGGTGTGGACCAATCAACTTCAAGGACCATGTGAGACTAGGCTCTAAGGAAAGCTGTCTCGGGTGTGGACCAATCAACTTCAAGGACCATGTGAGACTAGGCTCTAAGGAAAGCTGTCTCGGGTGTGGACCAATCAACTTCAAGGACCATGTGAGACTAGGCTCTAAGGAAAGCTGTCTCGGGTGTGGACCAATCAACTTCAAGGACCATGTGAGACTAGGCTCTAAGGAAAGCTGTCTCGGGTGTGGACCAATCAACTTCAAGGACCATGTGAGACTAGGCTCTAAGGAAAGCTGTCTCGGGTGTGGACCAATCAACTTCAAGGACCATGTGAGACTAGGCTCTAAGGAAAGCTGTCTCGGGTGTGGACCAATCAACTTCAAGGACCATGTGAGACTAGGCTCTAAGGAAAGCTGTCTCGGGTGTGGACCAATCAACTTCAAGGACCATGTGAGACTAGGCTCTAAGGAAAGCTGTCTCGGGTGTGGACCAATCAACTTCAAGGACCATGTGAGACTAGGCTCTAAGGAAAGCTGTCTCGGGTGTGGACCAATCAACTTCAAGGACCATGTGAGACTAGGCTCTAAGGAAAGCTGTCTCGGGTGTGGACCAATCAACTTCAAGGACCATGTGAGACTAGGCTCTAAGGAAAGCTGTCTCGGGTGTGGACCAATCAACTTCAAGGACCATGTGAGACTAGGCTCTAAGGAAAGCTGTCTCGGGTGTGGACCAATCAACTTCAAGGACCATGTGAGACTAGGCTCTAAGGAAAGCTGTCTCGGGTGTGGACCAATCAACTTCAAGGACCATGTGAGACTAGGCTCTAAGGAAAGCTGTCTCGGGTGTGGACCAATCAACTTCAAGGACAGTGCACATTATCAGAGTTGTGTTTTTTGTTTGTATTATGACTGCAGGTATTGTGGTCTATGCAAACATGACTCCTTGTAAAAAGGTGTCAGTTTTGTTGCCAGATAGAAGGGTAAAAAACCAATATTAGAATTATTTTATTATGTTTTATTTTATTATTTTATTACTTCCCTTCTACATGATGACTTTACCGAAAAAAACCAAGAAGATGAATCCCTGCAGTCACGAAAGAAGCTTTAAATCGAAAAAATTCCTTCCCTTTATGACTGCTAACCCTACTCCCTCCCTTTGATGCTGCTAATCCTACACAATGCACGGGCATAATATGACTTTGAAACCCACCCCCCACCTCCTACACATTCCACAAGTAGTGACTAATCCATATCTGCATTTTCCATAAATGTTAAATTCCTCTGTTGATATGCAAATTCCTTTGTCAAGGCGCTCTTCCCCTCTAACCCAGATTAAATATACGCTGCCAAGCTTGGTGGTGTTCATTCAGACGCTGTCTTTCCGACAGACCTGTTCTTCACCTGAGGACGGCTGCTTGCGTTGTGGCCGAAACGTCGTGAGAATTATTTTATAATGTTTTATTTTTATTATTTTATTATTTCCCTTCTACGTGACGACTTTACCGAAAGAACCAAGAAGATGAACCCATGATCTCACCAATCATTTCCCGTCCATGAGTGTTTGCAATTCTCAAAAGATGTCAATCCAGCGTTGACCATGCGCTGGACATGAGAAGCCCTACAGCAGAAACACACCGAGGTTAAGTCGCGTCTATTGAGGTCTTCTGAATAGAATTTCGTGGTTGATAATTGGTTCTTTACCCTTCTATCTGGCAACAAAACTGACACCTTTTTGCAAGGAGTCATGTTTGCATAGACCGCAATACCTGCAGTCATAATACAAACAAAAGAACATAACTCTGATAATGTGCACTGTCCTTGAAGTTGATTGGTCCACACCCGAGACAGCTTTCCTTCGAGCCTAGTCTCATATGGGTTGGACCAGATGACGCCAAAAGGAGTTGTGCGCCTTTTGGCGTCATCTGGTCCAACCCATATGAGACTAGGCTCGAAGGAAAGCTGTCTCGGGTGTGGACCAATCAACTTCAAGGACAGTGCACATTATCAGAGTTATGTTCTTTTGTTTGTATTATGACTGCAGGTATTGCGGTCTATGCAAACATGACTCCTTGCAAAAAGGTGTCAGTTTTGTTGCCAGATAGAAGGGTAAAGAACCAATTATCATATTTTTACTGGCAAATGAGGTCCCCATAGTGTAAATTTCGTGGTTGTCAATCATTGCGTACGTATTGCTTTTATACGTAAAAGGGGACGATCATTTACCGATTTTTTCAAGTTGTTTTAAAACGGAAGGTGAATTCTCCCAAAGCTTTGCACGAAAATTTCGTGAGTTGGACTGCATCCAGCACGGCCTGGAAGTTATTCCGTTTATCCTTTTGTTGCAAAATTCGGCGAGACCTACAAACGCAAAACGGAGTTACAACAGATATTAATACTTCTAGATTTGAAGCTTTGTGACTGCAATGATTCATATTCTTAGTAAAGTCACCGTGTAGGTAAAAACATAAAATAGTAAAATAAAATAAAAATCACGACGTTTCGGAGGCAACGCAAGCTTCCATCTTCAGTGGACCGTCACAGCCACGACAGCCGTATCAAGTACATGAGAGATGCAAGAGCTACCACTCCGTATATATAATGGTTGAGAAGATAGATATAAATATTGCGTGCGTTTAAACGTTAGCTCCGGAAACAAAGTGCATTTGTTTAAATGGTGCAGTTGAAACTGACATTTTGTAAGTCGGATGCCAGTCCTGAAGATTTTCGCAGTGTCCTGTATCAACGCAAAATCTTGCACGAGACACATCCCAGCTGAGCTTGAATGAGACTACAAACAACGCATCATTTCAATGTGTAGCAAAGCAGAATTCTCCACTTGAACACACTTTTTGTTGCAATATAGACGCAGTTTCGAGTGTTAAAGTGAGTGTCAATACATCTTGAAGGCTCTCAATTAAAATGTATAATAATCTGCAAATGTGTAGAACGTTAAAACTCTAAGCACGAATTTTTCGATTTAAAGCTTTTTTCGTGACTGCAGGGATTCATCTTCTGTTCTTTCGGTAAAGTCATCAGTAGAAGGGAAGTAATACAATAATAAAAATAAAACATATAGAATAATTCTCACGACGTTTCGGCCGCTTGCTTGTAGCGAAACGTCGTGAGAATTATTTTATTATGTTTTTATTTTATTACTTCCTTCTACGTGACTTTACCGAAAGAACAAGAAGTCTAAACACGAAATTGTTTCTAGCTATAAAGAAAGTTCATAACCAATCCAAATGTAAACGATGTGCTATCTTAACAGGAGCATTAAACCATAGCTGTACTTACCAGTTGATTTTCATTTCACTGGTTTTTTATTTTACCGGGCATTGGAAATCTGAAATGATATAGCATTCAGACTCACTCATAATGGTTTATACAAATAACTAATACACACCCAATATACAATATACACTAAACATGTGCTCATACGACTTAACCCATTCGTTTATCCATACAATATTTGAAATACGTAATACATTAACAACTACTATGTCTCAAATATGTAATGTTTTCTACCTGATGTTTACTATCCGAGAAACCTTTTGTTTAAATTAATTATAATACAATTTTAGACGATAAAAATTGATATGAAACTTTCAACATGATTCCAGTGTTGGTTCTGATTTTATTCCAAAGATGTAATGACATTAACAGATTTAAAAAATTAACCCGTAAAAACAAAGTTTTTCACTATAAATCCTTTATATGCGTGGCATCGGTTTTATTTTATTATTCATTTCTGTTTTTTTTAGTAAGAGTTTCATTTTTATCACATTGGTATTTTAAATTAAATATGAAAAAAAAATTCCTAAAAAGTGGAAAATTTTGGAAAAATTTTCACGAAAATAAATTGTCACGCACAACGAGTCTGTGTGCAAAATGTCAGCTCGATTGGATCACGGGAAGTGGGTTAAAAAACGACCGAAAGATTTGCACGGTCGTAAGCGCGCAAGCAAGCAAGCAAGTGAACTTAATATAAAGGATTTAAAAAATATAACCCGTAAAAACAAAGTTTTTCACTCTAAATCCTTTATATGCGTGGCGGCTAGAGTCCTCTCGTCCTCTGGCTTGAGATGGCTGCCACCTATGGGTCAGATGATTGTCTGCCAGTATTAAGCAATTGGTAATTAAATATTTAATTTTTTTCCTAAAAGTGTAAATTTTGGAAAAAAATTTTTTTCACGAAAATAATTGTCACGCACAACGAGTCTGTGTGCAAAATGTCAGCTCGATTGGATCACGGGAAGTGGGTTAAAAAACGACCGAAAGATTTGCACGGTCGTAAGCGAGCAAGCAAGCAAGCAAGTGAACTTAATATAAAGGATTTTTAAAAATACCTAACATTCTTCAACTGACCAAATATACCATTTCAAAATTGAAATTTATTGTTAATGTAACTTTGCCAACACACATTATGCATAATTGTATATTTACAAATGGCAATTCACCTACATTGGTTTAAACCAGGGATCGGGAACCTTTTTGACTGGGAGAGCCATAAAAGCCAAATATTTCTAAATATATTTCATTGAGAGCCATATAGTATTTTTAACGTCTAATACATTAAATATGTCTTACTTTTAATGCGACTTCTGGTGCTGCATGGTTTTGCTGATGGCCTTGTGTAGTCTGGTTCATACGTGGTGAGGTTGAGCTTCGTGCAGGCGTGACCCGTGAAATTTATTAAGTATTTTTGAAATCAGTTCCAAACTGATTTTTTTTTTCAACTCAAAATTGTCTGGGAGCCATATGCCGTCACTGGAAGAGCCATGTATGGCTCGCGAGCCATATATGGCTCGCGAGCCATAGGTTCCCGACCGCTGC
>NW_024706286.1:0-11210 GCF_018977255.1 Callorhinchus milii | reverse complement strand
AGATGTTAAATAATGTGGGAGCAAGAGGACATCCCTGTCGCACCCCAAGGTGTACAGGGAATGGCTCTGACTCCCGGCCACGTAGTTTTACCCGGGCCCGCTCACCATCATGAAGGTCCTTAATGATCGTGAGCAGAGGGTCAGGGACTCCGAAAGCACGAAGAACAACCCAGAGCCCAGGCCTACTGATGGTATCATAGGCCTTGACCAGGTCAATAAAGCAGAGATGTAGGTCTTGTTGGAATTCCCTACACCTATGCTGTAGCAGACGGACAGAAAATATGGCATCTGTGCAGGACCGCCCTTTCCTGAAACCACATTGGGGCTCTGCAAGCCTCTCCTCAGCGTGCCTAGCAAGGCGATGTTGAATAATCCTTGCCAGGACCTTTCCCGGCACACTGAGGAGTGAGATGCCCCTGTAGTTGTTACAGTCTGTGTGCTCCCCCTTCTTAAAGAGGGGGACCACCAGGGCATCCTTCCAATCCTGCGGAACCCGTCCAGTGGTCCAGACTGTTGTTATGATGTCATGTAGGGCAGTCTGTGCACAAACGCCACCCTCCCTCAGCATTTCGCTTGGGAGATCATCTCTGCCCGGTGCCTTTCCTGGTCTCAGACTCTGGATCGCCTTCAGTACTTCCTCAACAGATGGCACCTCAGCCAGCCACTCACAGGGGGTGACTTCTTCCAATATTTGAGGCACCGCAGCCTCGGCAGGGTCATCCCCACTTTGTCCCATGTTGTTTTCCTGGCTGAGGGATTTCCCTCCCCAGGACCTCACAGAAATGCTCAGCAAATCTGCAAACCTGTTCCTGGGGTCGGAGATTGGATCACCGTTCTTTCCCCTAATGATGGTAATAGGTGTGGCGCTGCAGGTTACTTTTTTGATGGAATTAAAGAACGATTTGTGATCACGGGCCATGGAGGCAGACTCCATCTCCTCAGCAACCCGCGACCACCACCCATCCTTGCAGCGCCTCACGGCTCTCTGAACCTCCGAGCGAAGGCTGCAGTAAGTCTCCTCAATCTCCGATGTGGGATGCTGTAGCCGATGAGAGTGGGCCTGTCGCTTTTTCTCAACCAGCTTGAATACCTCCTCTGTCAGCCAGGGTCTCTAGGGAGGTCTGGACCATGTACCCAAAGCAGCCATTGCAGCTGTATGAGCCACAGTCCTAATCCTCGCCCATTTACCCTCGACATCTGGAGGAGTGGGGGACGATGCCAACCCCAGCCGCAAGCGATGATCAAATTCTCGCTTACAGCTTCCCACACCTCACCACCACGCTTCCACGCCCCCTTCATTCTTTATTCAGAAGAAGAGCCACACCCTGTTGTTTGATAGTCTCCTGCCCCGAGTAGAGGACTGTCCACCTCTCATAGTGGCAGGAGCCAGAGCCGGTCCACCGGACCTCCTGAATACCACAGAGATCCAGGCGGTACGGGTCCAGATCCCGACAGAGGAGTGGCAGCCTCTCCTCCGCAGTGAGCATTCGAACATTCCACGTGGCCACACGTAGTGGTTTTTTGTTGTTTCTGGCAGAGCCCCGAGGGTGAAGATTCAGTCTCCTGGCTCCTGTCCCCCGGGGCCTCCGGCACAAAGTTATTTATTAAATGTTGTCGTCATGGTTTAGTGGTAACTAATTGAAGGTGGAGGGGTTACCAGCCCTCGCACCCGTCCAGAGCCCCAATTTGGCCGCTGTGGTGGTTACACACGCCATGAGGGGAAAGGCCAATCGGAATTGGCCCTCCCCCCACAGCACTGTCCACGACGGCGTTGCCCGTATGGCACCACGAGGAGGTAGGGGGTTGTTTTGCCAGATAACAACTCCACACCACCACCATCCAACATAGCAACTCCACACCACTACTACCATCCAAATAGCAACTCCACACCACTACTACCATCCAACATAGCAACTCCACACCACTACCACCAGCAACTCCACACCACTACTACCCTCCAACATAGCAACTCCACACCACCACCACCCTCCAACATAGCAACTCCACACCACTACCACCAGCAACTCCACACCACCACCATCCAACATTGCAGTCTCACACCACCATCAGTATCCCCACCACACCACCTTACCCTTGTACGCTCGTGACACATACACGTTTATTTGTACATTTCAACCCCGAGGCAGGCTAATCGCTCCAGTGGAATGCAACGCGCCATGGATTGCGCTCAATCGGACTGGCGCTATGAGTGTCGTCGCAAGCGTCCCAGTCAGTGCCGGATCATCCGAGTAGCAAATGTAGCTACACATGTAGCTACATTTGTAGTAGCTACATATGTAGCTACATTTGTAGTAGCTACATATGTAGCTACATGTGTAGTAGCTACATATGTAGCTACATGTGTAGTAGCTACGTGCCCGCACTTTCAAGGGCCCCGTGCTAAATGCTTTCAAGCTTATCAATTCCGGTTCAGTGATTCTGCACTTGCTCTATTACATAGTATTACACTGCCTTCAACTTTGATGAACGACTGGGTGTTTAAGGTTAACGATTTGTTCTAATTTCTGGCTGTGTAGCAAATGAAAAAAAATGCAATTGGTTTACTACGCAAGTAAAAAAAAATTGTGTTTTAATATTTACGTTTTTTTTTTTTATTTAGGGCCCCTTGATAACATATGCTACAGGCCCCGCACACTAGCTTAATCCGGCACTGGTACCAGTCAGTCGCACGCGTCCCATGTTCTGCGCGCAGAGCCTCGATGCGCGCTCCCCCACTCCCTCCACCTCGTGACAGGACGTGCATAGTCTCGACCCCCCACGGTCCGGAACGCCGATCCGCTAATTATTTTGATAATCATAAAACGCCACGTCCCCCTCGCCTTATCTTCTCCTTCAAACCCTCTCCAATGGATTACACGCATCGAGGTGTTAGTAATATAGGATTATTATGCATAGGCGTATACTTTGTGTCCTAGTGGTAGTGCCTTACGCCGACAATCCCTACTCCAAGCCAGCCCTAGCAGCCCCGCTTTGGCCAAAACACGCGCAGGAGACGGATACGGGAAAACGTGCCATCGTGCAGCGGAATACGATGGGTAATTACCAGACGGGTAGGTAGGTATAGGTATGCAGTCTGGTGGTAGATATGCAGACAGGTATGTACGTATTTTGAACTTCTTTCACACCGTACGTAGCCAACTGGACTAATCCGAGGTGCGGGGGGGGGGGAAGACAACAAACTAAACACAAAAGGCAGTTCAAAAGAAATGAGTTTCCAATCTGGATGATTTAAAAGTGCACAGCTCCACTGGCATCCTAATATCGGATTCGAGAGCGTTCCAGACGGCCGCAGAAGGGCATCTAAAAGCGACAGTCTTCGTTCGATGGCTCGCAGCCAAAACCCGCTGCGAGTTCTGGCATGGAGGCCAGGTAGGTTGAATGGTTTACCAATGTAGTACTTGTCGTGCCACTGGACAGGGGTGGACAGAGTGGTTAGGCAGGGGGGTGGTAGGTGGTATATTTTTCGGAGTTGCCCTACGTAGAAAGTGCGCGGGGGAAGGGGTGACACGAGGGTAAGGGTTACAACGTTGGGGGGCTTTGCTCATCTGCACAACGCTGGACCTTTGGCGGGCCTTGCATGAACAAAAGACAAAGATTCCCCATGTAGCCTTCACAGACTTTTGGGGCAAGTGCCGTTAGCGAGCACCTATGAAGGCATCACGGCACACGAGTGGCGATGTTTTTACACACCTCACCAGGTACTCATTTGAGGCTGAGTCGGCCTAGGGGAGGCCCAGGACTGGTTCAGATAATCGTCACTGATGTTGGCCACTTGCCACATACAACAACAACTGCCATTCGCCACTAAGTGGCGGTGACGTCACCACGGCGCCTGTGCCAAGCTAGGTGCACGTTTAGGCCACGTGAAGTGTCAAACGCCCGCTGGCAGGAGGTCACGGAGCAGACCTCCAGGTGCCACTGGTCGACTGACTGAGATGACTGGCCGATGCACCACCTGTGCCCCCTACTGTGCCAACTTGCTGTGCTTTAGTCGCCGGCGCTCCGCTCGTTGTTCTGAGCGTCGCTCCACACGGGTTGCAACCCACTACGAAGAGACCCTCAGAGTGACACGAGTGACGGGGACGCGCTAAAAGTCATATTCAGCGTCGTTGCCACCTCGACGATATAATCCGCTCTATAGTATCCCGCGATTAATGCGGCTTCAATGCTTGCGGTGACGGATGTGACGATCTGTCGTTCGCGAGGGCCGTGTTCAAGTTCGAACGGGGCTCAAAGTGTCCGCGGGTCCAGACTTAACGAAGTCTGTGCGGGTCGTGTTCTTCAGCCCGCGGGCAGTAGGTGCCCCATTCATGCCGTGGCTGCGTCGTCTTATTTATCTTCGGCACCCACAATAGGGACCCGTAATGAGTTTCGTCGTATTTATTTTGTTGATGTTGACCTACCGAGTCTGTTTTCGACATGCTGTGCTCGTGGCGAGTATGTGTGGCGCCAGTTAAATAATAATGTGACGGATCTTTGGCTGGAAGAAGGTATAGTCGTCGGGTCTTTCGTAAAGTCACGTAGATAGGTTCAAAGAAAATAAAAAAACTACGACGTCATCAGGAAAAGGGTGATGACGACGGCTGCGATCGAAACGTGGTAGTTTTTTTGTTATTTTTGTCATTTTCTTTGAACCTATCTACGTGGCTTTACCGAAGACCCAAATAATATTAATTCCTGCAGTCACGAAAGCTTTAAGTCAAGATTTGGTTGAAGGTATCTAGCCTCCATAATCGGTATCGGTATTAGAGGAGGAGGAGGGAGGGGGTGTTTGACCATATTTCACCACGCTGATGAAGAGGAGGTTAGCGAAGAGGTGGCGAGAACAGGACTGGTTCTAATATCACTCGCCACTGGTGTTTAGTCGTGGTCGCGAAATGAACTCAGGTCGTGGGGTTCACAGCGCAATGCGTCAACCACTGCGCCACCGCTCCACTCCAATGAGATTATTAATTGCGCTCTGTATTGTAGGTGACCGGGTAGCACACGTGACTGGTGTATGGTATTATGGGTAATGCAGGGTATTGTGGGTAATGTAATGGAATAAATCGACCTCCGTTCTGTATTTCAACATAAATATTGTGTTTACCTATTTTATTTTAGTTTTATTGACCGATTGTCCTAAGATTAAAATTAAAATAAACTCAACACGTGAATAAATAACATCGTGCCTCATGAAATAAAATAAAAACAAGCGCGACGTTTCGAGTCAAAACCTACATTGTCATTCCCTACTTATATTACTCAGGAAGCAGAGCGAATTAATGGGTGGATACGGTAGCTAGTTAATATATTTACTTAACGAATAAGAGTGTGTAATTTGACAGAGAGACCGATTGGCCCAGTCACCTCGGAGCGCTTCACACTCAGTGCGCGACTTACACCGCATCTCTTCGCGAAGCATTTGAAAGGGCACCCCCCGTGGCAGCTGTCCCTGTGCGGACAGCACCTGGCGTGCAAGTGGGCATTAATTAATCTTTGACAAATTCCCAGGTTGCTGATCTTATCTCTCTACATGGCGAGCAGGTTAATAGAGAATACGCGCAAGGTTAACAACGCCCTTGATCGTCAAGCGAAATTAATGGGCCCCTGGGTCTGGAACGTCACTTCAAGGGAACGTCGCCGTTGGTCGAGACTCACGATGGCATCGCAGCCAACGGAGGGAAACGCAACGTTAGAGACATCCCCCCCCCCCCCCCGAGATGGAGCGATGAAATCAGATCGTGTGCATGATGCTCGATAACTACATTCCCCAAACACGCACGAAAGCAAAACGTGGATCCCCCGTGTAGCCTTGACAGACTGTTGGGGCAAGTGCTGTTCGCGAGCACCTGTGTAGGCCGGTATGGCACACGAAGGGGTCAGTGACGATGTTTTACTCACCGCAACAAGGACTCATTTAAGGCTGAGTCGACCTAGGAGAGGCCCAGGACCGGTTCAGATAATCGTCGCTGGTGTTGACTGGCCATCGAACAAAGACGGCCACTGCATCGCGCGCTTTCAGATGCGCTTCTGCGGCCGTCTGGAACGCTCTTCCTTCCTATATTCGGAAGCCATATGGATTGAAAACGAATTTATTTACAATAGTTTTTTTTTGTATTTAGTTTGTTGTCCTTCCCCCGCAACTCAAATTAGCACGGTTGACTACGTACGGTGCGAAAGAAATGCAACATACGAACCCGGGTTAATTCCCGCTCACGGCCTACAGGACCGGGTTCGTAACGCAGCGCGCTCACCGCTACACTACCGCTCGCCAAACACAAAAATAGACAAAGATCCCCCATATAGCCTTAATAGACTGTAGGGGCAAGTGCTGTTAGCGAGCACCTATGAAGGCCGGAACGGCACACGAGGGGGTGGGTGGCCAGCACCACGCCCGACCGCGTTTGTCTCCCTAGTGGCAATGTTTACACACCGCACCAGGTACTCTTTTGAGGCTGAGTCGACCTAGGGGAGGCCCGGACCGGTGCAGATAATCGTCACTGGGTGTTGGCCGTGAGCGGGAATCGAACCCGTGTCGTCGGGTTCATAGCGCAGGGCGCTAACCGCTACACTACCGCTCCCCAAACACAACAACAACAACAACAACCGCCATTCGCCACTAAGTGGCGTTGACGTCACCACACACACAAACACACAAACACACCTGTGTGTGTTCGTGTTTGGAGCAACACGCATTACGTGGGGCAGGCGGGGTGGGGGTGGCAGTGGCGGAGGAGCGTGGAGGGTAGTAGGTGCAGCGTAACACGCTACCTGAGTTCGATGCCCGAACCCACAAAACTAACGCCAGTGGTCAATATCTGAGCCGGTCCACGCGGGCGGACTGCTGATGAGATCCCAAAGGTGAACCCGGGTGGAGAGCGTGTGAGTGCTTATCGTCGGATGCCTCTGGTCAGCAATACGCCGACACAGGGGACGTGTTGTTTTAATGCGGAGATGCAGTAGGGGTGGGGGGTAGACGGATGTATTTGCTTTGAATCTGTGATCGAGGCAAGTTGCAAACCGCGCTCGGTGAACACTCGCAGGGAATCATCTTCTTGGTTCTTTCTGTAAAGTCACGTATAAGGGAAGTAATAAAATAAAAATAAACATAATAAAATAATTCTCACGACGTTTCGGCCACAACGCAAGCAGCCGTCCTCAGGTGAAGACCAGGTCTGTCGGAGAGACAGCGTCTGAATGACAGACCTGGTCTTCACCTGAGGACGGCTGCTTGCGTTGTGGCCGAAACGTCGTGAGAATTATTTTATTATGTTTTTATTTTATTTTATTACTTCCCTTCTACGTGACTTTACCGAAAGAACCAAGAAGATGAATCCCTGCAGTCACGATAGCTTTAAATCGAAACTCGCAGGGAAGTAGGCGGGGTGGGAGGGGGGGGGGCGTGGTCGAAGTGGGGGAGGGATGGGCGGGTGTGTGGGGGGGTCATCAGTCATCCCTAGGACAATCGCTCAGGCAATTTGTGCCTCCGTGGGAGGGTGTGGGGGGTGGAGTGGAAGTGATGATGATGATAATGATGAAGCAGAGGAGGAGGTGGTGGTGGAGGAGGAAGAGCGAGTGGGAGGTTTGCGAGCGACTCTTAATGAATGACAGAGACAGACACACCCAGACAGGCGGCACCAAGACAAAGATTGTCCCCCCTCTCCCCCGCGAAGAATGTTCCAGACTGACGGTGCCAGTGCTGTCAATCGAGCACCTATGAAGGCGGCGCGACCCACGGCGGGGATGGTGAATTAACCCGGGCTGATGTTTCAGCACCCAGGTGCTTATTTTAAGGCCGAGTCGAGCTAGGGGAGCCCCGGAAACCGGTTCAAATATCACTCGCCCCTTGTGTTCGTCGTAGCCGGGAAATCCCCCCCCCCCTCCATCCACTTGAGAACGCGAAAATCGGTATCTTGGTCTTCTGTTGATATTCGTCAGAGAAAATGCATTGGTTAACGTAGCGCCGTATAAATATAAAAGAAACCTTAAAATATCCTGAACCCCCCCCCCTCCCATCTTGGCCAGGCGCACCTTGAGGCCACGTGAAGTATCAAAGGCTCGCTGGCAGAAGGTCACGGAACAGACTCGGGTGTCATGGGTTGACTGATTGAGATGACTGGCAGATGCATCACCTGTGCTCCCCACTGGCACAAAGATACACACATCTCCTGCAGCAGAGCCTTAATAAACTGTCAAGGCCGGCACGGCACACGAGGGGGAGGGTGTTCAGCACCACGCCCGGCCGCCTTTTTCTCCCTCGTGGCGATTGTTACCTATCGCGCCAGGTACTCATTTGAGGCTGAGTCGACCGGTTCAAATAATCGTCACTGGGTGTTGGTCATGAGCGGGAATCGAACTCGGATCGCCAGGTTCGTAGCGCAGCGCGCTAACCACTACACTACCGCTCCCCACAAAACACACACAGACACACACACAGAGACACACACAGACACACACACAGAGACACACACAGAGAGACACACACAGACACACACACGCGTAATGGTGGGAGGCAGGTGAGCGAGAAGATGGATTCACTATTTGCTTTGCGACCCTGTGCGGCGATAGCATCTGAAATAACACGGGGCGCGTTTTGCAATACGTGCCTGTGTACTCACTCACCTGTGTACTCTCACCTGTGTACTCTCACCTGTGTTGGCTATGCCACTGGCGAACGCAGCCTCCTCCGCTCCAGTGTCTGCTGCTGCTGCAGCTGCCCCCCATCCTCCACCCCCCCCCCCCCCCCCCATTAAACACAGACACGACGGTGTATTTCAACAATCGCCCTCTCGAACAATAGAGGCGTCGGCGGACTGACGGCTTCGCCAGGGCCAGCCTCCTGCGTTTCTGAAACGCGGCCAGCGAATGATCAAGGCTTGCGGCCAGTGGGTTTCACTGCCTGGTGGCACGTGCGGTTCGAGTTATGGACTCGGGTGGAGGTGACTCATGGACGTGTGTAAAGACAGGACCCCCCCATGCACTCATCGCATGGACACCCATGGACACCCGAACCTGGTCAGCGGACTGGAAAATGAACCCTCGAATTTAACAAAATGAACTTCACCTTGAAAGTTATCTGACATTCTGCCAGTAAATGTTTGAGATTGATGAGCACAGTCGCACTTGGTGTGGACTATGATTATTTATCGCCCATTGTCCTAGGACATTTCTAGCCTTAACTGTCATTTCTTAAACAGCGCTTCCGAGTAATTAATAATTAGTTTTTTTTTTGGATGAGATCGTCGTTTTTAAATTAACACGTTCCTTCGGAGTGGGCAGGTAGGAACTTGGTTGTAAAGCGCATTCGTGCACGACAGACAAATATGCACGACAGACAGACAAATAATCCCTGGTGGGCAGTGTGGAACCTGTTGTTCCTACCTGTATAACCCTCCATTATCTAGCGCAGCGACAGAACCAATACGAAAACTTAACTTTTTATTTTACCCGGTAGAGCCCACTGAGCTGTATAGCTCTTTATCAGAAGCGACCTGGCCACAATAACAGCTCAGCTTATAGTGTGGACACATTCATAGCAGCCAAACAGGGAAAAAACCGGTGAACCCAGAGAAACATCCACGTGACCACGGGAATAAAAAGCAAACTCCAAATATACAGCAGGCGTCAGGGTCGGGATCGAACCCCGACCTCCTGCATACCAGGCGAGGAAGTTAACATCTCGCCACCGCGGCGCCCCAATCAAATCAAGTTGTCACGTGGGCAAACATGCCAATCGATTTGTGTTTTTTTTCAGCAAACCGGAATAGTGAACAGCAAGAAGACTTATTCGCCAAATTGCCACGCACTAAAAAAAATGTTGCTTTGCTTTTCCGCTGGGAGAGAAAATATAATTGGCACATCTGCCCACGTGACAATTTCATTTGATTGACGCCGCCGGGTGGTGGAGGGCTGTACATTAAACCTCCACGACGATGTAACCCAATTAAAGCTAAGCTGTAAGCGTATAATGTTGATCGCAAAAATGGTCACTTCACAGTGTGAGCTACTCACGTGGGTGAGCGGTGGCGCAGCGGTTAGCGCGCGGCGCTATGAACCCAGGCGAGCCGAGATCGATCCCCGCTCACGGCCAACTAACACCAGTGACGATTATCTGAACCGGTCCTGGGCCTCCCCTAGGTAGACTCAGCCTCATATGACAACCCGATGCGATGTGTAAACAGCGCCGTGAGGGAGACAAAGGCGGCTGGTCGTGGTGCTGGCCACCCAGCCCCTCGTGTGCTGTGTCGGCCTTCATAAGTGATGCTACAGCACTTGCCCCAACAGTCTGCTCAGGCTATACGGGGGATCTTTATCTCGAGCAGGGGTCGGCAACCAAAATAACAAGCTGAGCCGTTTTTTTCGAATTATGTATATTAAAAAACAACTATTTCAAGAGCCGTACAATGCACTGTGTGGTGAATACGAGACGGCGGTGGTCAACAAACAACGTCACAAAGCAGTCCTTCAAGAGCCGCGTGCAGCAGGTTGGTCGGTATCGAAGTTGCTGCACACCAATGACAGTGGCTATGGGTGATGACACTAAACAGTTTTTTTTTTTATTTTACCAAGTAAGGCACCACTGTGAGCTGTGTGGCTCTTTTTCAGAAGCGACCAGGCTACCACAAATGGCATCTCAACGAAGTGGCTTCTCGCGTGGACATTTTTAGCAAACCAAATACTTTAAATGCGTGTTGTTGATTCTAAACGTGGAGGGAAACATCCACGCGACCACGCGGACAGATACACTGTAAACTCCAAATATACAAATAACCAGGCCTCAGGTGTCGGGATCGAACCCACGACATCCTGCACACCAGGCGAGGCAGTTAACGTCTCGCCACCGTGTCTTCTTTGTCTTTACGCCTACCCCCAAAAATACATATATATAATAATCCACGTGCTAGCACGCGTGTGTACACACAAACGCGCGTGGGTGTACACAGACAAAGCTCCCCCTATAGCCTTTAATAGACTAGCGACAAGTGCTGTTAGCGAGTACCTATGCAGGGTCTATGGTAGCCAGCCCCACGCCCGGCCGCCTCTGTCTCCTAGTAGCAATGTTTACACACCGCACCAGGCACTCATTTGAGTCTGAGCCGACCTAGGGGAGGCCCAGGACCGGTTCAGATCATCGTTACCGGTGTTGACCGTGATCTGGAATCGAACTCGGATCGCCAGGTTCATAGCGCAGCGCGCTAACCGCTACA